>NC_138202.1:358003560-358211060 GCF_964194415.1 Vipera berus
AGTGCAGAGAAGAGCAACAAAGATGATCAGGGGACTGGAGGCTAAAACATACAAGGAACGGCTGCTGGAATTGGGTCTGTCTAGTTTAATGAAGAGAAGGACGAGGGGGGACATGATAACAGCATTCCAGTATCTCAGGGGCTGCCCCAAAGAAGAGGGAGTCAAGCTATTCTCCAGAGTGCCCGAAGGCAGGACAAGAAGCAACGGATGGAAACTCATCAAGGAGAGAAGCAACCTGGAACTAAGGAGAAATTTCCTAATAGTGAGGACAATTAAACTTTCTTTGCCTCGGTTGTGAAGTGAATCACTGCTGTCCTTAAGTTTAGTCACACTCGTTGTTAAGCGAATCAGGCTTTCCCCAGTGACTTTGCTTGCCAGGTTGCAAAAGGTGATCCCGGGACGCTGGGACCGTCATAAATACACACCGGTTGCCAAGCGTCCAAATTTTGATCGCGTGACCGTGGGGATGCTTCAAAGGTCGTAACTGTGAAAAAACGCTGCTAGGCCACTTTTCCCCAGAGGCGTCGTAACCTTCGACGGTCACTAAATGGGACTGTTGTACGTCGAGGACGTGTAAATAACTGCTGACCCTCCTCCATTCAGATGGGTCCCTGGCCTAAACCACGCCTGCTCCTAGCCCACCCTGTCCCCCCCCATTTACAACCAGCTCTGGGAAGAGAACCCAGGGCTTAAGTCTGTCATTCGAACCCAGAGCAGCTGTGACAACATTTGGAGTTTGCAGAATCCACTCAGAGGAAACCGACCTGCGGGCTCAGCTGGCACATGGTTTGTGGTAAGTTTGCAAGGACCCATTTTTCTGGTTTTGTTTTTTTTGTCCAACGTCTTTCACCAGGAAGTTCAGACGGTCCTCGACTTACGACCGGTCGCTTAGTGACTGCTTGAAGTTATAACAAAGCTATGTACGACCTGATTTTGAAGATGTGCACGTGCGCACACACGGAGCCACGTGATTGTATTCAGGCGTGGGTGGGTGGGGACATGGCAACGGGCTTGCCTGTACGGGCATTTGCAGTGTCCTGCGGTCACATGACCCCAATTTCCAAATTTTTTTTTTGGTGGTTTCTGGCCTTTACTTCCTGTAACTGGCAAAAAAAACACCCACTGGATAAAACTGATTTGCTTAATGACTGCGGTATTTGCTTAATGCCCGTCCTAAAAAAAATGCCAGACAAATTGAATTGTCATGTGACGCCTCAGCTTATGACCAAAATGGCTTACGGCCATAATTCCCAGCTTAATTATGGTCATAAATTGAGGACTGTCTGTTTCTTTATTTTCATTCACCATGTGGATTGATACCGCCGCCAGTCTCGCCTGTCAGAGACCAGGAAAAGAATAAAAAAGGAAGGGGACAAAAGAGAAGATGGAGAAGTAAGCAAAGGGCAGAAGAGGAACAAAATGGCAGCTGAGCTCAGTCTGATCCCGTGTTTTCCAACCTTTATCTTTAATGGAAAAACCCAAGAAACTAAAATCAAACTCATCGAGAGACGGCGAATCCACTTTATTAACAGGAAATGTACAACTTTGAGGAGTCTTAATTATAAGCCAGAATTATTTGGGTCTGATAAATTAGACAACAGTTTTAAAACCAATGGGAAGGAAGGAAGGAAGGAAGGAAGGAAGGAAGGAAGGAAGGAAGGAAGGAAGGAAGGAAGGAAGGAAGGAAGGAAGGAAGGAAGGACAAATAGGGAAAGAAACAAAGGAAGGAGGGAAGGAAGGAAAGAAGGGGAGAGAAGGAAGGAAAAGGAAAAATAGGGAGAGAAGAGAAAGAGAAAGGAAGGAAGGAAGGAAGGAAGGAAGGAAGGAAGGAAGGAAGGAAGGAAGGAAGGAAGGAAGGAAGGAAGGAAGGAAAAATAGGGAGAGAAGAAAGAGAGAGAAAGAAAAGAAAGCAAGCAAGAAAGGGGAGAGATGGAAGGAAGGAAAGAAGGAAAAATAGGGAGGAGAAAGAAAAAAAGAAGAAAGGAAGGAGGGGAGGGAGGAATGGAAGGAAGTAAAAAAAGAAAAACGGAGAGAAGAGAAAGAAAGAAAAGAAAGGAAGGAAGGAAGGAAGGAGAGGGAGGGATGGAAGGAAGGAAAGAAGGAAAAATAGGGAGAGAACAAAAAGAGAGCGAGAAAGGAAGGAAGGAAGGAAGGAAGAAGCTGAAGGAAGGAAGGAAAAATGAGAGAAGAAAGAGAGAGAAAGAAAAGAAAGCAAGAAAAAAAAGGAGAGAGATGGAAGAAAGAAGGATAAATAGGGAGAGGAGAAAGAAAAAAGAAAGGAAGGAAGGAAGGAAAGAAGGAGGGAAAGAAAGAAAAATCAGGAGAGAAGAGAGAAAAGAAAGAAAGGAACAAAGAAAGAAAGGGAGGGAGGAGGGGGAGGGATGGAAGGAAGGAAAGGAGGAAAGATAGGGAGAGAAAAAGAAAGAAAGAAAGAAAGAAAGGAAGGAAGGAAGGAAGAAAGAAAGAAAGAAAGAAAGAAAGAAAGAAAGAAAGAAAGAAAGAAAGAAAGAAAGAAAGACTTTACTATTTACAAGGCAGCAGCTTTCTCAAGCTGGCAAACCGTCTTCCTGTTTCTTCAACATTTCTGCAATTGGAGGGGGGGGAGAGGGAGGGGGGGAGGGGGAGATCTCCCCCGCAGGTCCCTTTTTGTCCTGCTCTGAGGAAGCCCATAAAAGCAGGGAGGTCCCGGTTACGCCTTCCTTGATCAAGACTTTCACAAGCGAAAGGCGAGGGCAAACATTGCTCAGCCTGGATCGCAACCAACCGGGGCAAAAGGGACACGGCTACGGCAGGCAGGCAGGCACCGTGCCCCACTTCCGGGGCGCTTGAAGGGCCCTTCGCTTTGAGGGCGCAGGCACGGGGTCAGCCACTAGCGGTCCGCAGGCCTCCCTCAAATCCCCTGAATTGGCAAACCCAGCTCAACGGGATCCACGCCATCCGAGGAAGAAGAACCCCCCCCCTTGCCTTAAAAAAAACACACAAAAAACCCCATCCAATCTCCAGCAACCGCAGGAATTTTGGAGAAGGAGGAACCTCGCGCCCCCCCCCCCCCCGCTTTCCCCCCCCCTTCCCCGTGCCTTCCTGTTTTTAACTGATGCATTGCAAAGCTGCCCAGATTTGGTGGGGTTCCCTTGCATGGAGTGATAGATATCCTGGCTAAAAAAAAAATTTGGAGTGTAGGGCTTCCCAAAACTTGACCTCTGGAAAGCAAAAAAAAAAAAAAAAGGGAAAGCTAGTTGCTTTCAACATTCCAGATCCGGAACTTCTCAGCATCCAAGGAAGGGGGGGGAAAAAAGGATCTTTAAAAAAAAAAAAAGAAGATCCAGGACTTCAGGAAGTTAAAAAGAAGGAAAAAAAAGCTTGGTCCACTTCGGACAAGTGAAGGGCAGAGGAAGCAAATATATATATATATATATATATATATATATATATATATATATATATATATATATATATATATATATATATATATATATATATATATATATATATATATATATATATATATATATATATATATATATATATATATATATATATATATATATATATATATATATATATATATATATATATATATATATATATATATATATATATATATATATTTAATTTAAAAAAATCAGCAGGCAAGAGTTTTAAAAAGCACAGCGACGCACAAAGAACAAGGGCCGGGCACATTCTGTGCTGACTTTGGAAAACACAGCAGCCTCCAGTGTGGTTTAAAAAAAAAATCTGGAATGTTTCATCCTGATGAAAACCACCAGCTAATTAAAATTTGGCTGGAGGAAGACGTTTGTTTGGACCGAATCCGAGGGAGGTTGAGATCTGGATGAATCTCGGCAGGGATCTTTGCTTGGGTCAGGGTGGCTGGTGAAAAGGGACCAGACGATCATCGCAGAAAAAGGGTGTCTGTGTGTGTGTGTGTGTGTGTGTGTGTGTGTGTGTGTGTGTTAAGGATTGTCTCACCAAAGATGAGGAGATGAGAGCAGAGGGGGGGAAAAGCCAACCAGAGAATTACAAATTTATCAAGTGGGTTTATCGAGTGGGGCCGATGAATGACACATGAATTTTGAGTTTTGTTTCTCCCATCTAAAGGACTTGTAGCCGTTTCTGAAATTGACTTGAGATTTCTTCTGGAATTGACGCTTTCCGAAACTTGACCCAAAGAGTTTTGTTCGGAGCTAGTTAAAAGACTGCCTATGTCACTTTTTTTCACGGCAACTTTTTAAGTTGTGTGGACTTCAATTACCCAGAATTCCCCAGCCAGCAAAGCTGGCTGGGGAATTCTGGGAATTGAAATCCACAACAGTTCAAACTTGCAGAGGTGGAGAAACCCTGCTTTGTGTCAGGAAGCTGGTATAAAACCACCACTCAGTTAATGCTGGAAAACAGCTCGGGGGGGGGGGAGGAAAAGCACCCATTGAAAGAGGAAGACGTGGGGGGGGTCTATGAAGACACAGACCCCACTCCT
Organism: Vipera berus; assembly: GCF_964194415.1. Lineage (NCBI taxonomy): Eukaryota > Metazoa > Chordata > Lepidosauria > Squamata > Viperidae > Vipera > Vipera berus. The sequence continues at coordinate 358,008,035 of NC_138202.1, forward strand.
CCTGGGGAAAAAAAAAGTCTGCATCCGGAACGTCACATAAGGCAATTCCAACTTGCACAGACCGAGGTCAGCCATCCTTAAAAAAAAAAACAAATGACACCCTTGCACAAATTTCTGGGATCTCATTGCTGAGATAAAAACCTTGGAAAAATGTCAACATCCTGTCAAAGATGAGGAGCCCCCTGCGATTTGGGAGCATGCTCGAATTCATCGGGGGTGGGGGTGGGAGACCTACAGACAGGCCACAGGTCACCGGGAAAAAGGAGGCAGCTACAGGGCTGGTTGTTTTTTTTTTGCTACCTGGAAAGGCCTTCGGTGCGTTAGGCACACCCCCTGCAACCAGCCATGAGCTTGGACCATGACGCCTTCAGAAGTTGGGAGAACAAGATGGCTGGGTACCAGCTAGAGTCTCTTCTTGATCAATTTTTCCAGTTTGCGAATCCGGGAAGATTCCTGCTCGGGCGTGGGGGCGGTCAAGGAGAGGCAGCCACCAGCTTCGGCGCCCGAGGGAAGAGCCGGAAGCCTCTGACGGAATAAGTCCAACATGCTGCTTTGCTCGCTTCGCTTGAGACCCTGTGGAGACACGAGGGGGGGAGGGGGGGAGGCAGAGGGAGGAAGAGGAGGTGGTCACCGTAGGCAGAACTCAGCAGCCACCTTTGCCCTCAAAGCGTGAGCTAAGAGGGCCTTCAAGGCTGTGGTTTACGGTTTCGTGCTGGATGGAGAAGGCCATACAGAAAGAAAGTGGACAAGGGGATGGTAAGGATGGGTTGTATCCCTGCAGAACATCTGGAAGGCATGTCCAAGAGCCTAGAAAACGTGTGCCCATCGGAACATCTAGAAGACACACACACACACACACACACACTGGCATAAGACATGCCTCCAGCACAACTGGAAAACACACCCAGAACATGGGGAAGACGTGCCTACGGAACATCTAGAAGACATGCCCCAGAACATCTGGGAGACAGGCCCCAGAATATCTGGGAGACAGGCCCCAGAGCATTTGGGAGACAGGCCCCAGAACCTCTGGGAGACATATCTCCAGGATGTCTGAATGGCACGCCCCAGAACTTCCAAGACGGGTCTCCAGCACACCTGCAAGACACAAACCATCGCATCTGGAAGACAGAACATTTGGAAGATGGGCCTCCAGAACATCTGGAAGATTGCCCATAGCATTTGGAAGGTGCACCTCCAGAAAATCTGGAAGACTCAAGCCATAATATCTGGAAGACACAAATCAGAACATCTGGAAGACTCAACCCGTACCATCTGGAAGGTGCAAACCAGAACATCTGGAAGACTCAACTCCGTAACATCTGGAAGGCACAAATCAGAACATCTGGAAGGCGCTCCTCCAGATACATCAAGATGGCAACCTACCTGGGAAATTTGACAGCTGCCGTCCTTCAAAGCCACTCATAACTTAAAGGGATGTCAGGAAAGTTGAGTTTCACGGAATCAAAATGTTTGTAAAATGAAGTATATTAGGGCGAGTTCGGGCAGACTGACTTGTCTTCTTTTTATCCAGATGTGCTAGGGGTGGAACCAAATTGATCCTGGATAATCTGTCCTTCAACACTCATCTTCCCAATTTATTTTTCCTACTCTCCAGAACAAGGGGACTAACTCTGGCTTTTCTCGCTGCCCGCGTGCCCTGGCGCCCCGCTCACCTTCATCTCCAGAATCTTCTGGAATGTGTCAGTGGTACAGTCGGAGAGGAGTTTGATGTAGTTGTCCACAAAGACCACAGCGGGCTCATGGGGGGCCATCACCACCTGCAAGGACAGAAGAGCAGCTGGTGACCAGAATGCAGCATTGCAGGCTGACTCTGCCGACTGCCAGCAGTTCGATCCTGACCGGCACAAGGTTGACTCAGCCTTCCGTCCTTCCGAGGCGGATAGAATGAGGACCCAGATTGTTTTTTGTTTTTTTGGGGGGGGGGGCAAGATTCTGACTCTGTAAACCGCTTAGAGAGGGCCGTAAAGCACTGGGAAGCCGTGTAAGTGAGAAGTTTGAGTTTTGCCCCATTTTACGACGTTTCTTGCTCCAGTTGTTAAGTGAATCACTGCAGCGCTTAAGTCAGTAACCCGGTTGGTTAAGTGACTCCGGCTTCCCCACTGACTTTGCTTGTCAGAAGGTCGCAAAAAGGGGATCACGTGACCTGGAACGCTGCGACCGTCGTAAATATGAATCAGTGGCCAAGCGTCTGACTTTTGATGGCTGGGGGGGGAGGGGCGCTGCGACGGTCCTAAGGGTGGAAAAAAGGTCACCGTTCGCTTTTTTTTCCCCCCCCGGCGCCGTTACAATTCCGAGCCGTCTTTAAATAAACCGTTGTTAAGTCGAGGACCACCACTTTGGCTTTTAAGGGGCTGAATTCTAACCCCCGTGAGGAAGCCCTTGCGGCGTTTCGCATCCGATTCCAGCCTCTTTCCGGGTTTTTCAAGAAGAGCTTCTGCATTTCGGCCTCCCAGCGGCCAAACCCAGAATGTGAGAAGCCGCTAAAGACGAGTGTGTTTGTGTGTGTGTGTGTGTGTGTGTGTGTGTGTGTGTGTGTGTGTGTGTGTATGGGGGGGGAATGCAAAGGGCAATTTGCTGCAACCTCCCCTGTCCCCACCCAGGCACGAAGCAGCTGTCGCCAGCCTTGCCGAGGATCTAATTGGAAAATCCATCCTGGGAGAAGCTCCACTCCGGAAGGGAGGAAAGGAATTTGGAGAAGGACTCTGCGGGTCGGTTGCCTTTAAAAGTGAGGGGCAGCTCAACAAGCCCACAACTGGGGGTGCAGAGTAAGGGGAAGAGAGCCAGTTTGGTCTAGTGCACGGGTAGGCAACCTCGGCTCTTTTATGACTCATGGACTTCAACTCCCAGAATTCCTGAGCCAGCTTGGCTGGCTCAGGAATTCTGGGAGCTGAAGTCCATGAGTCATAAAAGAGCCGAGGTTGCCTACCCCTGGAGTGCAGTGATGGCGAACCTTTTAGAGACCGAGTGCCCAAACTGCAACCCAAAACCCACTTATATATCGTCGGGTGCCGGGGAGGCGTGGCCCATTGGGTGGGCGTGGCCCATTGGGTAGGCGTGGCTGCGGTGTTAACGGCAGACTGGGTGGGACTAAAAAGTTCAATCAATCAATTCCAACTTTGCGAGATCTTTCGAGAAGTTGAAATTGATTGATTGATTGAAACTGGGGGTTTTTTTTGCACACGGCAGCAGAGGCCTAAAGCGAAAAGGTTTTATAAAACCCAGCTGAAGGCCTAGGACTGGGGCGACGGGACGTGTGCCCACAGAGAGGGCTCTGCGTGCCACCTGTGGCACGCGTGCCATAGGTTCGCCACCACGGGTCTAGTGCAAGGGTGGGCAACCTTGGTTCCTTCATGACTCGTGGACTTCAACTCCCAGAATTCCTGAGACAGCATGGGGAATTATAGCCCCTTCATGACTTGTGGACTTCAACTCCCAGAATTCCTGAGCCAGCCATGCTGAGGGGAAAGGGAGGGGTTTCCAAGCTGAGCCATGCTGGCTCAGGAATTCTGGGAGTTGAAGTCCTCGAGTCATAAAAGAGCCAAGGTTGCCTACCCCTGGTCTAGTGCAAGGGTCCCAAACCCCCGGTCCGTGGACTGGTACCGGGCCACGGCATGCCAGCAACCGGTCCACACAAACAAGCAAAGCCCCATCCATGGGATGTAGGCAGCACACCAAACCACAAACTTTCTACACGGAAACGGGGCCCAAAAGGTTCGGGACATCTGGTCTAGTGGCTAAAACACCAGGCTAGAAATGGGGAGATGGTGAGTTCTAGTCCTGACTTAGGATGAAAGCCGGCTGGGAGACTTTGGGCCAACCACCAGGAGACGGTGAGTTCTAGTCCTGCCTTAGGCACGAAAGCTGACTGGGTGACTTTGGGCCAATCACCAGGAGACAGTGAGTTCTAGTCCCGCCTTAGGTATGGAAGCTGGCTGGGTGACTTTGGGCCGATCACCAGGAGACGGTGAGTTCTAGTCCTGCCTTAGGCACGAAAGCTGACTGGGTGACTTTGGGCCAATCACCAGGAGACGGTGAGTTCTAGTCATGCCTTAGGCACGAAAGCCGGCTACTCACAGGGTGGTTGTTGTGGGAAAAATAGGAACAGGAAGGAGTATTAGGTATGTTTGCTGCCTTTGAGTTATTCGTAAAGACAATAAGGGCCACCAACCAACAAATAAAATCTGTCCTACAAGGCGGCTTCAGCCAGGCAGTCAGCCCCTTCCTTCCTCAGAAATTCTTCGGAGGGTAAGCCGGTCTAGAGGCAACAAAAGGTCTACCTTGAGGATCATCTCGGCCCGCGTCATGCCCTTGACCACGATCTTCGTGTAGCTGGCAGGAGCCTTCCTCACCACCTGCGAGCCGATGGACGGCAAATCTAGCAAGACCATTTTCAGCGAGTGAGTGTCCAGCAGCAGCTGAAGCAGATAAGAAGAGTGATGATGAAATGACATTTTATATACTAGCCACTCACAGATAAACAGAGACCAAACCCCACTCCCTACTAGCACTGATGAGGTTACCTAGCTGGGTCACAAAATGTCTGCAAAAAACCAACCAAGCTCAGAGAGCATCAAAGACACCACATATTTCTCACTCTCTTGTCTGTCTGTCTGTCTGTCTATCTATCTATCTATCTATCTATCTATCTATCTATCTATCTATCTATCTATCTATCTATCTGCATATCTATCATTTATCTCGATCTCTCTCAATCTATTATCTCTATCATCTCTCTATCTCTCTCTCCATCCTTATCTATCATTTCTCTCTCATCTCTCTCTCTCTTTCTATATATCTATTATCTATCATCTATATCTCTCTCTCTCCATCCTTATCTGTCCAATATCTCTCTCATAACATGTCTGTCCGTCCATCCATCCATCCATCCATCCATCCATCCATCCATCCATCCATCCATCAACAGTATCTATCTATAATCAACGTTGAGTATGCTGGTAATGAAATATCTGCAAGAAAGCCACCAAGCTCAGAGAACACCAAGGACCCCACAGTCCTCCTCCTCTTCCTCCCACCTCTTCCTCCTCCTCCCCACAATCCCCACTCCTTTTTTAGCACTGATGAGGTTACCTAGTTGGGTCATGAAATGTCTGCAGGAAAACCACCCAGCTCAGAGAGCACCAGGGACCCCACGCTCCTCCTCCTCTTCCTCCTCCCTCTCTCCACAAACCCCCCTCCCTTCTAGCACTGATGAGGTTACCTAGTTGGGTCATGAAACGTCTGCAAGAACCCCACCGACACCCGAGGTCATCTAATGACCTTCTTTATTACCACCACAACGTGCCAGCCTCAGTTACAGTTGTAAGTTGAGGACTATGGTGGCAATTGCAAATAAAAGAAAAAGCAAGAAATTTGCAAGATTGTGGGTGGTTTTTTTTCCCCCTTTGGATTTTCAAGGTGCCGATCCTCATGAGGTTGAGGAGTCTAGCAAGGTGGCAGGTAGTCCGAGGGAGGGGCTGCTACTCGGAGGGCAAAGAGGGGCCTGGCTGGTGGGGAGGAAGAGGGCAAAGGCAGACCCTAACCCTAGCGGTTCACGGAGTATATCTACGCAGGAAGTCCTCAACTTACCGCTATTCGTCTAGCGACCGTTTGACGTTACAGCGGCACTGGAAGAAGTGATTTATGACCATTCTTCACACTTATGAGCACTGTGGCATCCCCGTGGTCACGTGATCAAAATTCAGACAGTTGGTAACTGACTTGTATTTATGACGGTCGCAGTGTCCCGGGGTCATGTGATCCCCTTTTGCCACCTTCTGACAAGCAAAGTCAATGGGGAAGCCAGATTCACTTAAAAACCATGTAATAATAATAATAATAATAATAATAATAATAATAATAATAATAATAATAATGATGATGATGATGATGATGATGATGATGATGATGATAGTTGGAAGGGACCTTGGAGGTCATCTAGTCCAACCCCCTGCTCAGGCAGGAAGCCCTATACCATTTCAGACAAATGGCTGTCCAGTCTCTTCTTAAAGACTTCCAGTGTTGGAGCATTCACAGGTTCTGGAGGCAAGGAGTTCCACTGGTTAATTGCTCTCACTGTCAGGAAGTTTCTCCTTAGTTCTAGGTTGCTTCTCTCTTTAGTTAGTTTCCATCCGTTGCTTCTTGATTAGCTTAACAACTGCAGGGATTCACTTAACAACGGTGGCAAGCAAGGTCGTAAAATGGAGCAAAATTCGCTTAACAACTGTCTCTGTCAGCAACAGAAATTTTGAGCTCAATTGTGGTCGTTAAGTCAAGGATTATCTGTAGTTATGTAGATCCCCAACCTTTTGGGCGTCACCAGGGACCGGTTCCGCGGAGAGAGGTTTTTCCGAGGACCAGAGGGGTGTGTGGTTTTGTGTACTGCCTGCATCCCGCGGATGGGGCTTTGCTTGTTTGTGCAGACCGGTTGCTGGCATGCCGCAGCCCGGTACCGGTCCATGGACCGGGGCTTGGGGACCCCTGATGTAAAGAGGGTTTTTTTGTTTAAAGTCTGGCAAGATTCTGTCTGTAGGCGGACAACCATGAAGGAAATACTCAGAAGTCCCTCTATTCTGTCGTTCTTGGTTCTTTAGTCCCAACCTTTAGCCTTCAAAGAGAAGATTCACAGGAAAGCCACACCTCACAATAGCGATGATGGATGAAGAGCCCGTCGTTTTATAAAAGCACTACAGCTGTCAAAGAAATATTATTAAGCTATCCGTGCCTGGGATGACTGTGAATTAAAGGTTGGAATGCAATAAGGAAAAAAAATATCTTTGTCTCCCATACTTGTAAGCCACAGCCCTGGGCGTGTGTAAGTGGATTGTAAAACCATTAAGAGATTATAAATACCCGGAGGTTGATAAACTTGAAACTTGCTTTTCACTATCTTTTAAGTTAAATAAAACAAGGGATAACTAGATGTTACTGGATGATAACTGGAGGTGACACTCCTTGTTTCTAGAGTTAGTCATATCTAGGTAGTGTGGGGTTAAATCCTACCTGTGAGTTTTATCTCGTCTGGGAAGACATAAATTTGGTATCGGCAGTCCTCGACTTAGGACTGCAATTCAGACAAACATTTCTGCTGCTAAGCAAGACAGTAGTAAAGTGACCTTGGCCCCATTTTGCGATCATTCTGGTCATAGCTGTTAAGTGAATCACTGCAGTTTTTAAGTTAGTAACATGGCTGTTAAGCGGATCTGGCCTCCCCATTGACTCGGCTTGTGGGAAGGTTGCAAAAGTGGATCACGCGAACCCGGGACACTGCAACCGTCGTAAGTACAGGCCAGTTGCCAAGCATCTGAATTTTGATCATGTGGGGGATGCTGCAATGGTTGTAAGTGTTAAAAACCAGTCACTTTTTGCAGTGCCGTTGTTAACTCTGAATGGTTGTAAGTCAAGGATTCATAATGTTTCGCAGCCTTGACAACATTAAGTTAGGTGGATTTCAACACCTCCTAGACTTTTCAACAAATTTGGGATGTGCCACCCATTAAATCCTCATTAAATCTTTCTAGCACCAACCTGGGCCAAGGTGCCAGGCTGTTTTAATTCGTTCCTAAGAGTTTTTCCCGACGCACCTGACACCTCCCTAATGAAATACAAAACACACCGGTAAAGGAGAATATTTGTAGCTCATGGTTGGAATGAGGGGTCCCTGGTGCTCTCTGAGCTGGGTGGTTTTCCTGCAGACGTTTCATGACCCAACTAGGGAACATCACCAGTGCTAAGATGGAAGTGGGGATTGCAGAGAGGAAGAGAAGGGGGAGAAGGAATAATAATAATAATAATAATAATAATAATAATAATAATAATAATAATAATAATAATAATAATAATAATAACAACAACAACAACAACAATAATTTTATTTGTATACCACCCTTCTCCCGAAGGACTCAGGGCGGTGAACAGGGCAAACATATAAAAGTACAAGAATACAAATATTAAAAGAGATTAAACGGGGTGCCCAGAAACTAACAACAATAAGTTAAAATACATTAAAACAATATTAAAATCCAAACCCATCACCCATCAGGCCAGGCCGGCTTGTTCGAACAAGTAGGTCTTTAGATCGCGCCAGAAGGAGCGAAGGTCGGGCGCCATCCGGAGCTCAACCGGAAGATGGTTCCATAAATCCGGGGCGCCCACAGAGAAGGCCCTCCCCCTGGGGGCCACCAGACGACATTCTCTGACCAGTGGCACCCTGAGGAGGCCCTCTCTGTGGGAACGCACAGGGCGGAGGGGAGTTGACGCCGGCAGCAGGTGGTTCCCAAGGTACTCCGGACCCATGCCATGTAGGGCCTTAAACACCATTACCATCACCTTGAATCTCACCCAGAAGACAACTGGCAGCCAATGCAGCTCACAGAGCAGAGGTGTAACATGGGAGTATCGGGAAACTCCCAACACAACTCTCGTGGCTGCATTCTGTACCAGTTGGAGCCTCCGAGTGGTCCTCAAGGGCAGCCCCATGTAGAGAGCGTTGCAGTAGTCTAAACGAGAGGTCACGAGCGCATGAGTGACCGTACGCAGGGCATCCCGGCCTAGATAGGGTCGCAACTGGCGCACCAGGTGAACCTGGGCGAAGGCCCCCCTAGTCACAGTTACTATATGGTCTTCTAAAGAAAGCTGTGAATATAGGACTCCCAAGTTGCGAGCCCTATCTACGGGGGGGTAATAACTCACCCCCCATAGAAAGAGATGGAATATTCTGAATTTCCCGAGATGCCGGTACACACAGCCACTCAGTCTTGTCAGGGTTGAGTCGAAGCCTGTTCCTCCCCATCCAGACCTGAACCGCCTCCAGGCAACGGGACATCACGTCGAGGGCATCACTGGGGTGGTTTGGGGTCGAAATGAAAAGCTGGGTATCATCAGCATACTGATGATACCCAACTCCAAAGCCACGAATGATCTCACCCAGCGGTTTCATGTAGATGTTGAACAGGAGAGGCGAGAGGACCGACCCCTGAGGAACTCCACAAACGAGAGACCTTGAGGTCGACCTCTGCCCCCCTGTCACCACCGACTGCGAACGTCCCAGGAGATAGGAGGAGAACCACTGCAAAACCGTGCCTCCCACTCCCAATCCCCTGAGACGCCGCAGCAGGATACCATGGTCGATGGTATCGAAAGCCGCTGAGAGATCTAATAGGACTAGGACAGAGGAATATCCCCTGTCCCGGGCCCTCCAGAGATCATTCACCAGTGCGACCAATGCCATCTCCGTGCTGTACCCGGGCCTGAAACCCGATTGGTGCGGGTCTAGATAATCCGCTTCATCCAGAACCAGAGGGAGCTGATGCGCCACCACACTCTCAACAACCTTCGCAAGAAAGTGAAGGTTGGAGACCGGACGAAAGTTATTCAACACAGCTGGGTCCAAGGCAGGCTTCTTGAGGAGAGGTCTCACCACCGCCTCCTTCAAGATGGCGGGGAAACTACCCTCACTCAAAGAGGCAGATATAACCGCCTGGAACCAGCCTCGTGTCCCCTCCCGAGCCGCATAAACCAGCCAGGAAGGGCACGGGTCCAATAAACATGTGGTGGAGCTCAGCCTCTCCATAATCCTGTCCACTTCCTCCGGAGTCACAGGATCGAACTCCTCCCAGATAACATCGACAAGACCGCCCGTGTCCTGATCGTCAGACTCTGCCCAGTCAGAGTCCAAACCGGTCCGAATCCGAGCGATTTTGTCCGACAGATGTTGACTAAACTCCTCGGCACGACCCTGCAAGGGTTCCTCCCTCACCTCCTGATTAAGGAGGGAGCGGGTCACCCTAAACAGCCGGGCGATTATCTGCGGACGCGATGAGGGTAGCGAAGTGATTAGACCTCGCCACCCTTATCGCTGCGAGATAAGACCTAATGTAGGTTCTTAGTCGCAATCGGTCGGATTCAGATCGGCTGGATCTCCAACAACTCTCTAGGCCCTTGGTGCTCTCTGAGCTTGGTTGTTTTCTTGCAGACGTTTCATGACCCAACTAGGTACCGTCATCAGTGCTAGAAGGGAGGGTGATTTGTGGAGAGGAGGAGGAGGAGAGGAAGAGGAGGAGGAGGAGGAGGAGGAGGAAGAATAATGATGGGTCCTCAGTGCTGGCTGATTTTCTTGCAGACTTTTCATGACCCAACTAGGTACCGTCATCAGTGCTAGAAAACAGGGTGATTTGTGGAGAGGAGGAGGAGGAGGAGGAGGAGGAGGAGGAGGAAGAATAATGATGGGTCCTCGGTGCTGGGTGATTTTCTTGCAGACTTTTCATGAGCCAACTAGGTACTATCATCAGTGCTTGATGGTTGGTCTGGTATTAATCCTGGGGTTAATCTCTGCATATCTGGGTGTGGATCCAACAGTCCAACAGTAAACAATACCCCATTCACCAAGAACACTCCCAACAACAACGACAGGGCAAGTATTTCAACAGGGAGAAAATCCCTCTCCCTACTAGCACTGATGATGTTTATTTATTTTATTTTATTTTATTTTAATTCCATTTATATCCCGCCCTTCTCCGAAGACTCAGGACAGCTTACAAGCTTAGCAGTCCTCCTCCTCTTCCTCCCACCTCTTCCTCCTCCTCCCCACAATCCCCACTCCTTTTTTTTAGCACTGATGATGTTACCTAGCTGGGTCATGAAATGTCTGCAAGGAAACCACCCAGCTCAGAGAGCAGTAAGGACCCCACACTCCTCCTCCTCCTCCTCCTCCTTTGTTCCCCTTTCTTCTTCTCTGACACTCTGCAAACTCCATTCTCTTCTAGCCCTGATGATGTTCCCTAGCTGGCTCATGAAACGTCTGCAAGGAAACCAGCAAACTCAGAGAGCACCAAGGACCCACACAGTTCTCCTCTTCCTCCTCTTCCTCAAATCCCCCTCCCTTCTAGCCCTGATGATGTTACCTAGTTGGGTCATGAAACGTCTGCAGGAAAACCACCCAGCTCAGAGAGCACCAAGGACCCCTCAAACACAAACGTGATCTTGCTGTGATTGTTAAGTGTTATTCAGCCAACGGTTCCAGATGGTCTAAAACCAGTTTTTTTTTGGGGGGGGAAAAAGCCAATTTCCTGAGCCCACCTTCCCCCTGTTGCTTGCCAACCACACCTTTCCCCACTTGGATTCTCACCTGTTCGGCCCCCACCATGCTGATCGGCTTGCACTTGAAAAGGTGGTTAATAAACTTGGGGATGAAACAGCTGCGGGAAAGAAGGGAAGAAATGAAGACGGCCCCGTTCTCCGTCAGGCTCACAAGAAAAAACAGGTTTCTTTCCTCCAGTCACAGTTTTTCAATCTTGCCCACTGTTAAGGTGAGCGGACGTCAACTTTGCCGGCTGGGGAATTCTGGGAGTTGGAAGTCCAGCCACCATTTTGCGGTGGCTAAGATTGAGCAAATAACAGAACGACGAGAGTTGGAAGGGACCTTGGAGGTCTTCCTAGTCCAAACCTCTGCTCAGGCAGAAAAGCCATTTCAGACAGACGACCTCTTCTTAAAAACCTTCCAGTGTTGGAGCGTTAAATTAATTAAAGTAAATGAACGCTGTGTAGACATTAAAGCATATTCACCCAATTGAGCACCGGCAAATGTGCCTGGTTTGAATGACACAGTTAACAGCTTGTTTTTAAACTGACTTGTTTTGAAAATTCCCCGGGAGGAGAGAGAATTTGCAAGACCCCCGAAGACTCTTTTCTAATGGAGAAGGACACAAATTTATTTATTTTTTATTTTATTTTAATTCCATTTATATCCCGCCCTTCTCCGAAGACTCAGGGCAGCTTACAAGCTTAGCAGTAGCCTTCATTCTATGTATATGCCTGCTTATTAGGGCTTTCACACACACACCCCAAGCAGCATTATTACAAAGTCAGCTTAATTGCCCCCAACAATCTGGGTCCTCATTTTACCTACCTCGGAAGGATGGAAGGCTGAGTCAACCTTGAGCCTGGTGGGACTCGAACCTGCACTAATTGCAGGCAGCTGGTGTTACTTAAGGAGGCATTAGCCCACTGCTCCACCAAGGCTCCAAATCCAATTTTTAAAACCGTGGCCGAGAATAATTACTCTATACAGGTAGTTCTTGACTTATATAACAGCAATTTGGGACCATAATTACTGTTGCTAAGCAGGACGGCTGTTCAATCCGCCGCAACTGATTTTACGATTTTTTTTTTTGTCATGGTTGCTAAGCGAGACGCGGCAGTTGTTAAGCGAATCATGTGGTTGTTAAGCAAAGGTAGCCTCCTCCGTTGACTTTGCTTGTCGGAGTTGGCTGGGAACGTCACAAATAGAGGTCACGTGACAGTCTGGGACGTTGCAATTGTTGTAAAAATAAAGGTAGTCCTCAACTTACAACAGTTCATTTCAGGACCGTCTGAAGTTGCCAACAGCACTGAATAAAGCGACTTAGGACTTTTTCACACTTACGACCGTCGCAGCATTCCCCCGTGGTCATGGGATCAAAATTCACTCTCGTGTTTGTGATCCTCTTTGGGGACCTTCTGGCATGCAAAGTCAATGGGGCAAGCCGGATTCACTTAATGACCGTGTTGCCAATTGAACGACTGAAGCGATTCATTTAACGACGGTGACGAGGAAGGTCGTAAAACGGGACAAAACTCACTGAACCAATGTCTCGCTGGACAACAGAAATTCTGGGCTCAGTTGATCATGGGACACGTGATGATGCTGCGTTGACCGTAAGTGCGAGGACCGGTCGTAAGTGCGAGGACCGGTCGTAAGTCACTCCCCCGTTCCGTTGTAGTTTTGATTGTAAGTTGAGGACTATCTGTATTTGGAAGGAATTCCCTTCTTCCCTGTGGCCAAACTGCCTGTTCCTTAATTGCAGCCCGAGCGAGGGACTTACTTAGCAAACTTGATGCAAAACTGGGTGAAATATTTCCGAGTGGAGGCCAGGTTGTCACGGATGATGGGGACGTTCTGCTTGATGTGCAAGATGACCGACGTGACGTAGGGGCTCTGGTCCCCAACGTGCTCCACGTTTTGCCACTGCATCTGTCAAAGTCAATTAAACAACGAAAAGAAAAGAAAGACGGAGGCAGCTCAACCCAAACCTGGATAGTTTAGAGAGTTATTGTAGGCATCCCCCAGGCTGCAGAATTTACAGGATGTAATAATAATAATAATAATAATAATAATAATAATAATAATAATAATAATAATGATGATGATGATGATGATGATGATGATGATGATGATGAAGAAGAAGAAGAAGAAGAAGAAGAAGAAGAAGAAGAAGAAGAAGAAGAAGAAGAAGAAGAAGAAGAAACAGAAGAAGAAGAAGTTGTTGTTGTTGGAAGGGACCTTGGAGGTCATCTAGTCCAACCCCTGCTCAGGCAGGAAACCCTGGCTTATACCATTTCAGACAAATGGCTGTCCAGACGCTTCTTAAAGACTTCCAGTGTTGGAGCATTCACAGCTTCTGAAGGCAGGATGATGATGATGATGATGATGATGATGATGATGATAATAATAATAATAATAATAATAATAATAATAATAATAATAATAATAATAATAATAATAGTTGGAAGGGACCTTGGAGGTCATCTAGTCCAACCCCCTGCTCAGGCAGGAAACCCGTACCATTTCAGACAAATGGCTGTCCAGTCTCTTCTTAAAGACTTCCAGTGTTGGAGCATTCACAGCGTCTGCAGGCAGGTTGTTACACTGGTTATTTGCCCTAACTGTCAGGATGTTTCTCATTATTATGCCTATTATTATTATTATAATTCTCTGTTCAACAACAATGTGGCGCCACAGCTTCCAGTTCTTCAGCTGGCACTGCCCTTTCTTCACATCACCTTCTTCCTTAAATCCTAGGGTGTCGTAACGTGGCAGCATAGCCGTTATTTATTTATTTTATTTTTATCCTGCCTTTATAACTTTGCAAACAACTCTAGGCAGCAAACATATCTAATATTCCTTCTTCCTCCTATGTTCCCCACAACAGCCCTGTGAGGTAGGTGAGTGATCAGAGTCACCCAGTTTTAATTCAAGGCGGGAAAACATATCCAACACATCTTCCTCCTATTTTCCCCATAACAACAACCTTGTGAAGTTGGTTGGGCTGGCCCAGGGTCACCCAACCAGCTTTCATGCCTAAGGCGGGACTAGAACTCACCGCCTCCTGGTGATTGGCTCAAAGTCACCCAGCTGGCTTTCAAGCCTAAGGTGGAACTAGAACTCACTGTCTCCTGGTGATTGGCCCAAAGTCACCCAATTGGCTTTCCTAGCTAAGGTGGAACTACAACTCACCGTCTCCTGGTGATTGTCCCAAAGTCCTCCGGCCAACTTTCTTCCCTAAAATGGGATTAGAATTTACCATCTCCTTCATAAGGTGGGACTAGAATTCTCCTGGTTTCTAAGCTAGCACTTTAACCACTATACTAAACTGGCTAGTACAAATGTGCAGATCCAGGCATCTTGGTTTTTTGCAACTGACTGATGAAAATTTGGTCAATGCCCAGATTTTTTTCATGCACCATCCAAGGTTTTTTTTGGCATGGCACCCACTATTCAAATAACCTCTTCACCACCAGAGCCATAATCTTCCAACTCAGATTTCCAGACCTCTTCTCCAATTTTTTTTATCTTCTATTCTACAATCGCTGGTATTGCCACATCAATCAATTACACCCATTATTATTGTTTTTAAAAACCTTCTTTGCAACAAGGATGGGAGAGCATATTCGCAGCGAGGGGCGGAGGCGAGGTGGGCCAGAGCGTAAACTTTTAAAATTCTATATTTATTATGTGCATCCTAACCTCCTTACAGCTAAGTCCTCGACTTACAACCGTTCATTGAGTGAGTGTTCAAAGTTACAACAGCAGTGAAAAAAGCGACGTATGATTGTTTTTTCACACTTATAACCGTTGCGGCATCCCCAGGGTCACGTGATCAAAGTTCAGACGCTCAGCAGCTGACTCATATTTATGACGCTTGCAGTGTCCCGGAGTCACATGATCCCCTTTTGCGACCTGACAAGCAAAGTCAACATGGAAGCCAGATTCACTTAACGACGGTGTTACTAATATAATAATTGCAGTGGCTCACTTAACAAGGGTGGCAAGAAAGGTTGTAAAATGGGACAAAACTCACTTCAGAAATGTCTCACTTAGCAACATTTTGGGTTTAATTGTGGTCGTAAATCGAGGACTACCTGTATAAATTCTCTTTCTTTCTCACCATCTGTCTCTCTATCACCTCTTTCTGTCTGTCTCTCCTCTCTCAATTGGGGTCATATGTCGAGGACTCCCTGTATAATTCTCTTTCTTTCTCACCATCTCTCTCTCTCTCTCCCTCCCTCCTCTCTCCATTGTGGTCGTATGTCGAGGACTCCTGTACTTCCTAATTTAACCTCTGTGTAAGAGCGGAAAAAGTTTTGCCGTGGTTACTAGATGCTCTCTAACTTAATGGGATTTATGGAAAGACGAGAAACAATAGTTGGAAGCTGACCAAACAGAGAACCAACCTGGAACTAAGGAGAAACTTCCTGACAGTGAGGACAATTAACCAGTGGAACAGCTTGCCACTGGAGGTTTTCAAGAAGAGACTAGACATTCACCTCCTGCTTGAGCAGGGGGCTGGACTAGAAGACCTCCAGGGTCCCTTCCAGCTCTATTCTATTCTAAATTTCAATCTTGCTGTGTGGGAAATTCTCACCCCTGGAAAATACTTGATTCCTTTTAGAAATTATTTATTATTTATTTATTTATTTATTTATTTATTTATTTATTTATTTATTTATTTATTTATTTATTAAAATTTTATTCCTTAGAATTTATTTATTTATTTATTTATTTATTTATTTATTTATTTATTTATTTATTTATTTATTTATTTATTAAAATTTTATTCCTTAGAATTTATTTATTTATTTATTTATTTATTTATTTATTTATTAATTAATTAATTAAAATTTTATACCGCCCTTCTCCCGAAGGACTCAGGGCGGTGTACAGGGCAATAAATATCAAAATGTAAATACAAAAGTTAAAAAAGAGTTAAAAAGAATTAAATAATTATGCCCAATATAATACAATAATAAAAGTGTGTTAAAACTAAATCTAAACCCAATTAAACTGCATTGCTAATCTTATTGAGGCGTGAGATACTGACCCCTGCGTGTCGACAAAAAAACAGGTGAAAGAGCCCAAGGGGGACAGGCTGGGAAAAGTAAATAAAATCAAATCTTATCTTAAAAGTATGTATTCTGCATGATTCAGGTTTTCACCCAAATACGTGCAGGTTTGCGCGTGCTCAGCTAGCAAAGACAACCGGCGTCAATGAAACAACGAAAGGGAGAGGGGGGGGGAAAGGCGCAGCTAGAAATACATTTTAAGTCTCTTCCAGCGTTTCTCAACCCTGGGGACTTGAAGATGGGTGGACTTCGATTCCCATGGCTGGCTGAGGAATTCTGGGAGTTGAAGTCCATCCATCTTCAAGTTCCCAGGGTTGAGAAAGGCTTGTGTGTTTGGCCCCTTCTCTCTCTTTTTTGCAAAGGGAGAAGGGGAGGGGGGCGTTTCGATAACCCTGCCAAAGAAACAGAAGAGGAGTCTAAGAATAGGATAAAGAAAAGAAGGAAAAAATTAAGAAGCAGCAGCTCAATTTCAAAACTGATGGCGTTGGCTGAGATACGAAAAGGGACTGTTCTACGTTGCTCAGTAGTAGCAACCGTGAAAGGGATCTCAGAGTCCCAGTGGACCATCCCTTAAATAGGAGCCAGCCGTGTGCTGCAGCTGCCAAAAAAGCCAACACAGTTCTAGGCTGCATTAACAGAGGGAGAGAATCAAGATCACGTGAAGTATTAATACCACTTTACAAGGCCTTGGTAAGGCCACACTTGGACTATTGCATCCAGTTTTGGTCACCATGATGTAAAACAGACGTTGAGACTTTAGAAAGAGTGCAGAGAAGAGCAACAAAGATGATTGGGGGACTGGAGGCTAAAACATACAAGGAACGGTTGCTGGAATTGGGTATGTCTCTAGTTTAATGAAGAGAAGGACCAGGGGGACATAATAGCAGTCTTCCAGTATCTCAGGGGCTGCCCCAAAGAAGAGGGAGTCAAGCTATTCTCCAAAGCACCCGAAGGCAGGACAAGAAGCAACGGATGGAAACTAACCAAGGAGAGAAGCAACCTAGAACTAAGGAGAAATTTCCTGACAGTGAGAACAATTAACCAGTGGAACAACCTGCCTCCAGATGTGGTGAATGCTCCAACACTGGAAGATTTAAAGAAGAGACTGGACAGCCATTTGTCTGAAATGGTCTAGGGTTTCCTGTCTGAGCAGGGGGTTGGACTAGATGACCTCCAAGTCTCTTCCAACTCTATTATTATTATTATAATTAAAGAGAAAGAACTATCTTGTTTACATAAACATGCAATATTTTAAAACCCTGTATGTAGCTAGCCCATCATGCAGCCTTTTGAAAATCTTATCAAGTCAGGAATATTTTGGTGTGGTTTGCACTGAAAGGGGCAAAGTGAACTGGATGTAAAGGTTCTGTATATATTTCAAGATTTCAATATTAATGTCAAAAATACGTAGCATGATTTTACATCGGATCTCTGCTACATCAGATCAGTAAAGACAAACGTCACTTAAGTGAAAGGAACATTAAATATCCAATATTAAATTAATCCCTTAATTAATGTAAAGAGAGGCACTTTGATCTGGTGGTTAAGGCACCAGGCTAGAAAGTGGTCGACTGTGAGTTCTAGTCCTGCCTTAGGCATGAAAGCCAGCTGGGTGACTTTGGGCCAACCCACCTCACAGGGTTGTTGTTATGGAGAAAATAGGAGGAGGAAGATATGTTGGGTATGTTTTGCCACCTTGAGATATTTGTAAAACTAATGATACAAATAAATGAAGTTAATATGGGGCATATTTTGTAAATAATCTAATTTATAAATATTTTGATGGTGGAGCTGGTGCAGGTGGCAAAATCAGCTGCTCTAATTAAAGAGAATACTGGTTTTTCCATTTGGAAACCACTTCTTAATTTTGTATTTGAACTTGGAAAAAAGTGAAACGTTGATTTTAGGCTTTCAGGGCCAGAATTTTCGTTGTTATAGAAACGGCCTGTAACCTTTAGAAATGCAAAGCTAAAGATTGAGATTATAACGTATGTTTGCATTCTGTTGCCCAGAAAAAAGCTGGAAGTATTTGTATTGTATTTGTATTTATTAGATTCATGTGCTGTCTTTTTCATCTAGAGATTTTTCCTTTTTCTGCACTCTTTTATTTTTAAACTTTCTTCTTTAACTTTCTCCGTTTTTGCTTCTATTTGTGCTTTATCCTACAATCAACTTGAATAAAGTACCTTAAAAAAGGAAAATGAGCTGAACTACATAATTAAACTTTATAAACCCAGGCTAAATTCACTCTCTCTTTCTCTCCCTTCCTTTTTTGCAGACAACCACACACCCACGTGCGCACACACACACAAAAGTTTTAAAACTTTCAGGCATGGTGACAATTCCCTTGGGGATGAGCCTCCATCAAGCAAACGTTACGCCCTTTTCAAATTGCCTTTTGCCGGTTTGAACACGACAACCATCTTCTTTTTTTAAAGCCGCCCTGCAGCTCAAAATCCCAATTCTCACTTTTTTTAGCAACTGTGACAGACTCTCAGGACCACAAAAGGGAGGGGTTTGAAACAAGAAAGGAACTAAGCATTTCTCCCCCGCCCCTAAATAAGACTTGGCTCTTTTTCTAGATAAAAATAGTCCTTAAAAGATAAGCAGGGGGTGGGGGTGGGGGAATTATTTCGAAAATAATAAATATGTTCTAAAAGCAGAATAGGTTAACTTTCTGGGCAGAGCAGGGAGGGGTTGGCTAAAGACACCCCCCCCAAATCCTTCTGAAATTCCTTAAAAGATTTTACTTTGCTCATGGCAGTGAGGGCTGGATCGCAAGCTCCGTCCAAATCCTGCACCAGAAGCTGGATGCTGCTGGAAATCACTCTGAAACAGGGAAGAAAAAAGGCGTAGATTTTATTTTTTAGTACCAGACCAACAATGGCGCGCTGAACAATACCCTCATTAAGGTACCACCAACTCAGGCAAACCATCAAAGAGTAAGTTTAAGTTTAAGTTTATTGAATTTATATACCGCCCTCTTTCCGTAGGACTCAGGGCGGTTTACAAAGTATTTAAAAACGTCAATACAATACAAAAGTTAAAAACAGTTAAAAACAATTAAATTTGATCCCTGAAAAATATAAAACCCCAATTAAAAACTCTCAGCCTGGGACGGAGAGCTCGAAGAGCCAGGTCTTCAGGTCCCGGCGGAATGAACGGAGGTCGGGGGCAGTCCTAAGCTCCGCGGGCAGCTGGTTCCAAAGGGCAGGCGCACCCACTGAGAAGGCCCTCCCCCTGGGTGTTATCCGCCGGCAATCTTTAACCGCCGGCACCCTGAGAAGGCCCTCCATGTGGGAGCGCACAGGATGAAGGGAACTTGATGTCGGCAGCAGGTGTTCCCTCAGATAACCCAAGCCATTTAGGGCTTTATAGGTCATCACCAGCACCTTGAATCTCACCCGGAAGGCAACCGGAAGCCAATGCAGCTCGCGGAGTAGAGGTGTTACGTGGGAGTATCGGGAAACTCCCATAACAACTCGCGCGGCTGCATTCTGCACCAGCTGAAGCCTCCGAGTGGTCCTCGAGGGCAGCCCCATGTAGAGAGCGTTGCAGTAGTCTAACCGGGAGGTCACGAGCGCATGGGTGACTGTGCGTAGGGCATCTCGGTCCAGATAGGGTCGCAACTGGCGCACCAGGCGAACCTGGGCAAAAGCCCCTCTGGTCACGGATCCTATGTGATCTTCAAAATTGAGTAGGCAACACCCTTATCAAGGAACTACCAAGGAGAAAAACACACTCCCATCAACGTTTACAGGACAAGCCACTATAAACAGAGAGCAAACGCCTCACCCTTCTAGCCCTGATGATGTTACCTAGCTGGGTCGTGAAATGTCTGCAAGAAAATAAAGAAGCTCACAAGAGCACCTAGGACCCCACACTCCTCCTCCTTCTCTTTCTCCTCTTCCTCCTCCTTTGTGGGTTACTGTCAGTCTTAGTCCTGCCTTAGCCATGAAAGCCGGCTGGGAGACGTTGGGCCAATCACCAGGATATAGTGAGTTCTAGTCCCATCCTAGTCATAAAAGCCAGTTGGGAGACTTTGGGCCACTCACCAGGAGACGGAGAGTTCTAGACCCACCTTAGGCATGAAAGCCGGCTGGGAGACTTTGGGCCACTCACCAGGAGAATGAGAGTTCTAGTCCCGCCTCAGACATGAAAGCCAGTTGGGAGACTTTGGGCCACTCACCAGGAGACTGAGAGTTCTAGACCCACCTTAGGCATGAAAGCCGGCTGGGTGACTTTGGGCCACTCACCAGGAGACGGAGATTTCTAGACCCACCTTAGGCATGAAAGCCGGCTGGGAGACTTTGGGCCACTCACCAGGAGACTGAGAGTTCTAGACCCACCTTAGGCATGAAAGCCAGCTGGGAGACTTTGGGCCACTCACCAGGAGACTGAGAGTTCTAGTCCCACGTTAGGCATGAAAGCCAGTTGGGAGACTTTGGGCCACTCACCAGGAGACTGAGAGTTCTAGTCCCGCCTCAGACATGAAAGCAAGTTGGGAGACTTTCGGCCACTCACCAGGAGACTGAGAGTTCTAGTCCCACGTTAGGCATGAAAGCCAGTTGGGAGACTTTGGGCCACTCACCAGGAGACTGAGAGTTCTAGTCCCGCCTCAGACATGAAAGCAAGTTGGGAGACTTTCGGCCACTCACCAGGAGACTGAGAGTTCTAGTCCCACGTTAGGCATGAAAGCCAGTTGGGAGACTTTGGGCCACTCACCAGGAGACTGAGAGTTCTAGTCCCGCCTCAGACATAAAAGCCAGTTGGGTGACTTTGGGCCAGTCTCTTTCTCTCAGCTCATCCCTCCTCACAAGATTGTTGTGGGGAAAATAGGAGGAAGAAGGGGTTTCAGGTGTGTTCGGCACCTTGAAGTTTTTTATAAGCAGTAATAAGGGACAGGAATCAAAGAAATAAATTAAATTAAATGTCCTGCCGCTGGCGACTTACGTGCTAAAGGTATCCATCTCTCCCATCAGGCTGATTCTTTCAACCAAGCTGTCATCCACCTTCTCCTTGAGCTTTTCTTCAAGCTGGAAGAACAGAGGAGAAATTATTCCAGAACGCCAGTCCCTAACACTGATGATGTCACCTAGCTGGGTTATGAGATGCCTACAAGAAAATAGCCAAATTCAGAGAGCCTGAAGGACCTCACAGTCCTCCTCCTCCTCCTCCTCCTCCTCCTCCTCCATGCAAGCCCTACTGTCTTCTAGCACTGATGACATCACCTAGCTGGGTCATGAAAAGTCTCCAAGAAAACCACCAAGCTCAGAGAGCACCAAGGTCCCCACAGCCATCCTCCTCCTCCTCCTCCTCCTTACCACAACCCCACCTTCTAGAACTGAGATATAATAAATAATAATAATAATAATAATAATAATAATAATAATAATAGACTGGACTGAGGGGGTTTTAATTTAACTTTAATTTTTTTTTATCCCATTTATATCCCGCCCTTCTCCGAAGCCTCAGGGCGGCTTACAATCTAAGAAGCACAAATCAATGTGCTTAGCAATAGCCTTCATTCTATGTATATGCCTGCTTATTAGGGCTTTCCCCCCCCCCAAGCGGCATTATTACAAAGTCAGCTTATTGCCCCCAACAATCTGGGTCCTCGTTTTACCTACCTCGGAAGGATGGAAGGCTGAGTCAACCTTGAGCCAGGTGGGACTCGAACCTGCACTAATTGCAGGCAGCTGGTGTTACTTATGGAGGCATTAGCCCACTGCTCCACCAAGGCTCTTTTAAATTTTAATTTGTTTTAATTGTGGGCTAGTTTTAATTTAATTCTATTTTAATTATATTTATTTGTACTGTTTTAATTCGCCCTGTAAACCGCCCTGAGTCCTTCGGGAATAGGGCGGTATATAAAATCAATCAATCAATCAATCAATCAATCAAATAAATAAATAAATAAAAAATAATAATAATTTGGAAGGGACCTTGGAGGTCATCTAGTCCAACCCCCTGCTCAGGCAGGAAACCCTATACCATTTCAGAGAAACGGCTGTCCAATCTCTTCTTAAAAACTTCCAGTGTTGGAGCATTCACAGCTTCTGGAGGCAGGTTGTTCCACTGGTTAATTGTTCTGACTGTCAGGAAGTTTCTCCTTAGTTCTAGGTTGCTTCTCTCTTTGATGAGTTTCCATCCGTTGTTTCGTGTCCTGCTTTCAGGTGCTTTGGAGAATAGCTTGGCTCCCTCTTCTTTGGGGCAGCCCCTGAGAGATTGGAAGACTGCTATCCTGTCCCCCCTCGCCCTTCTCTTCATTAAACTGGACAGACCCAATTTCAGCAACTGTTCCTCATATGTTTTAGCCTCCAGTCCCCTGATCATCTTTCATGCTCTTCTCTGTACTCTTTCTAGACTGTTAAATGTAATTTTCAAGTTCTGGTTGCACATAAGGTAAGTTATTTTGATATGGGGGATGAGGTTATCTAGTTGGGTCATGAAACATCTGCAAGGAAACAACCTAGAACTAAGCAACCTGGAACTAAGGAGAAACTTCCAGACTGTTAGAACAATTAACCGGTGGAAGAACCTGCCTCCAGAAGCGGTGAATGCTCCAAGACTGGAAGTTTTTAAGAAGAGACTGGACAGCCATTTGTTTGAAATGGTATAGGGTTTCCTGTCTGAGCAGGGGGTTGGACTAGATGACCACCAAGGTCCCTTCCAACTTTATTATTATAGATCAGAGAGCACAAAGGACCCCACAGTCCTCCTCCTTCTCCTCCTCCTCCTCTCCACAAACCCCACTTCCTTCTAGCATGGATGACGTCGCTTAGTTGGGTCAAGAAACATCTGCAAGAAAGTGACCCACCTCCATTGACCACCAAGAGCTCCTCATTTCAACCCTGAGTTACAAATATTCTCCGGACCAGAAGTTCCGTTGCTAAGCAAGGCAGGCGCTAAGTGAACCACACCTGATTTTATGATCGTTTTTTGCCATGGTCATTCAATGAACCACACCGTTGTTAAGTGAATCTGGCTCCCCCCACCGATTTTACTTGTTGGAAGCCAGCTGGGAACGTCAAATAAAAGCAATCGCATGACCCCCAAGACACTGCAACTGTTGTAAATACTTATTGACATAATAACAACGATAATAATAATAACATAATGAAGTTATGTTGGAGTCCCAGTGGACAATCACTTAAATAGGAGCCAGCCGTGTGCTGCAGCTGCCAAAAAAGCCAACACAGTGCTAGGCTGCATTAACAGAGGGAGAGAATCAAGATCACATGAAGTATTAATACCACTTTACAAGGCCTTGGTAAGGCCACACTTGGAATACGGCATCCAGTTTTGGGTCACCACGACGTAAAAAAGATGTTGAGAGTCTAGAAAGAGTGCAGAGAAGAGCAACAAAGATGATCAGGGGCCTGGAGGCTAAAACATACAAGGAACGGTTGCTGGAATTGGGTATGTCTAGTTTAATGAAGAGAAGGATGAGGGGGGTCATGATAGCAAGTCTTCCAATATTTCAGGGGCTGCCCCAAAGAAGACGGAGTCAAGCTATTCTCCAAAGTGCCCGAAGGCAGGATGAGAAGCAACAGATGGAAACTCATCAAGGAGAGAAGCAACGTGGAACTAAGGAGAAACTTCCTGATAGTGAGGACAATTAACCAGTGGAACCACCTGCCTCCAGACGCTGTGAATGCTCCAACTGGACAGCCATTTGTCCGAAATGGTATAGGGTTTCCTGCCTGAGCAGGAGGTTGGACCAGATGATTTCCAAGGTCCCTTCCATCATCATCATCATCATCATCATCATCATCATCATCATCATCATCATCATCATCATCATCATCATTATTATTATTATTAAAAGAGTGATAGGAAGGATGGAAATCCCAGTTACACACTAGGACAGGGGTGTCAAACTGAATTTCATTGAGGGCCGCATCAGCATTGCGGTTGCCCTCAGGGGTCCGGGTGGGTATGGCCTGGATGGGTGTGACCTACTGGGTGGGCGTGGCTAGAGTGCATATGGCCTACTGGGTGGGCGTGGCCAGCTCTACATCATTGGCATCAAGGGTGCCTATGGGGGCCTGGGCAGGAGTGTGACACATCTGAGGGTCTCTGGCAGAAGGAGGGTCTCTGGGCCAGGGCCAAGGCAGTGGGGGCCGTTCCCTCACTCTTTCCAGGATGGCTTCACGGGCCGCATGAAACCACTTCGCGGGCCGGATCCGGCCCCCAGGCCTTGTGTTTGACAGGTCTGCACTAGGAGGTATAAGAAACATATCCAAGATCCATAAAGCAGGGCTTTTCAACCTTTTCACTCATTGTACCACTTTTAGGATATGGCAACATCCGAGTACCACCAGTCACCTAGCAAGGTGTCAAAAACGTGATGACCAAAAAAAAAAAAAGTGATGAAGTACAGGTAGTCCTCGACTTACAACAGTTCGCTTAGTGACTGTTCGAAGTTACAATGGCACTGAAAAAAGTGCCCCCCGAGCCACAGCCGAGCAAGACACCTGCCTGCCCGCCTGGCGGCGCTCTTCCTCCTGTCCGAGGTTTTCATTGTTGTGAGCATTTCTGTTGAGGATTGGCAGCGGGGGTGGGGTGGGGGGGTGTTTGGTTTTTATTTTGCCCCCCCTCTGCTGGGTGGTTACAGCAGGTTTTGGTCACTTCACATGACCCTGGGACACTGTGACCATCATAAATATGAATCAGTTGCTGATCCTGGCGCTTCCGCTGAGCCCTGACAGCCCTGCAGCTCCAGCCGTCTCTCGCTCAGGCTTGGGCGGTGCTGCCACCGGTTCAGCTCATTCCCCTCCCCCGCTACCACTTTTCTAGGATGGTCGTGTACCACCTGCCAGGTGCCAATGTACCACAGGTGGTACCCGTACCACTGATTGAAAAGCCCTGCCATAAAGGACTCAAATGCCTGTACATGAACGGTCAAAGTTTAGGGAACAAACAGGCTGAACTTGAAGTATTAGTACATGAAGGCAGATATGATATAGTTGCAGTTACTGCAAAAACCCATGACTGGAATCTACTGTGGGAAGAATACAAACTATTCAAAAGAAACAGACTGGCACTCCTTAGCAGCTGGGGAGTGCGCGTGTGTGCAGGACTGCCCTGCCGGCTCCCGCCCGATGCTCTTCCCTCTTGAGGCAGCATCCCCGAGGACTCCTTAGGAGCCGGGGAGCGATGCTGCCTCAAGAGGGAAGAGCGTCGGGCGGGAGCCGGCAGGGCAGTCCTGCACACACGCGCACTCCCCGGCTGCTAAGGAGTGCTCCTTAACAGCCGGGGAGCGTGCACGTGTGCAGGACTGCCCTGCCGGCTCCCGCCAGACGCCAGCCTGCCCTGCTTCCTCCACAGTGAGAGGGGAGGGCGTGCCTTCCCGGGCTCGCTGATTTTCCGGCGTATAAGACGAAAAATCTTGAAAATCATCTCAAAAGTTGGGGGGGTCGTCTTATACGCCCAGTCGTCTTCTACGCCGGAAAATACGGTAGCTAGGTAAGAGAGACTCTGCCCTGGCTAGGATGTTCGGATGTTCTTTAAGACTGACTAGGGAGTACACCAATAAACAATGCTTTTGCTGTGCGTCATTTCCTGCTTGTTAAAACTGTATAAATACAATAAACTCTGTGTAGGCAGACAGACATATTTGGGACACCCTGCGTTGACTGGTCTCTGAATCCCACATTTGGCGCCCGAACAGGGACAATAAATCTTCAAAAAACAAATCAACAGGGACCACACCCTGCGTTGACTTGTCTCTGAATCCCACAAAGGAAACAGTCGGTCTACTAAAGAGAGAAGATGGCAAGGAAGTAACAGGCAGTATAGAGAAAACATAGCTGCTTTTCTCATTCTTTGCATCCGTTTTCATGCAAAAAGAAAATATAGCCCAACCTACCAAAAACTTAACCGTAAAAGACAGGCTAGAAATAAGAATTAAAATAAGCAAGAAAATGGTAAGAGAGCACCTGTCTGATCTTGATGAATATAAATCACCGGGACCTGACAGATTACATCCCAGAGTTTTGAAGGAGCTGGCATCTTTCAAAAATCTTGGAGCACAGGGGAATTACCAGAAGATTGGAAAAGGGCTGATGTGGTTCCCATCTTCAAAAAATGGGGGGGGGGGGGGGAGAGAAACAGACCCAGTAACTACAGACCAATTAACCTAACATCAATACCTGGGAAGATACTGGGAAAATTTAATAATAATAATAATAATAATAATAATAATAATAATAATAATAATAATAATAATAATAATAATAATAATAATAAACAGGTCTGTGAACATCTAGACACAAATAAAGTTATAACTAGTCGCCACCACGGGTTTGTAAAAACAGATCATGCCAAACCAGTCTTATTTCATTTTTTGACAAAGTGGCTAAATTAGTAGACCAGCAAAATGCTGCGGACATAGTATATTTAGACTTCAGCAAGGCATTCAATGAAGCAAACCACAACTTGGTAAGCTAAAAAAAAATGTGGTATATGGACAACATCACCACCAGGTGGATTTGTCGTGCTTAATGGTATTACATACACATGGAGGGAAGTAAGCAGTGGGGTACCACAAGGTTCCGTCTTAGGACCGGTACACTTCAATATCTTCATTAATGACGTAGATGGAGGAATTGAAGGGGAACTCATCACATTTGCAGGTGACACTAAGCTGGCAGGAGCAGCCAACACCCCAGAAGACAAGGCCAGGATCCAAAAAGATCTTGACAGATGTGAACAATGGGCCCTATCCAACAACATGAAATTTAATGTGAAGAAAAGCAAAGCTTTACCCCCTAGGCAGGAAAAACCACAAGTACAAGTACAGATTAGGCGAAAGTTGATTCAAAAACAGCAAATGTGAGGAGGGACCTTGGAGTCCCAGTGGACGATCCCTTAAACGTGAGCCAGCCGTGTGCGGCAGCAGCCAAACAAGCTAATACAATCCTGGGTTGTATAAACAGAGGCACAGAATCAAAATCAGACGAAGTATTAGTACCGCTTTATAAAGCCTTGGTAAGGCCACACCTGGAATACACGCATCCAGTTTTGGTCACCACATTACCAAAAAAGATGTTGGGACCTTGGAAAAAGTGCAGAGAAGAGCAACTAAGATGATTTAAAGGCCTGGGAGACAAAAACATATGAAGAACGGTTGCAAGAATCGCGTTGCCCAGCAGAAGTCAGAATCGGCACGTTACAAACTCCCAAGAGATCAGACTCGAGAGACTGCTGAGGTGTCCTTACCTGTTGGGTGGTCGCCAAGCAGTATTCGGCCGTGCTCAGAATGCTACAGATCAGGCAAAGCTCCTCTAAGGTAAATTTGGCCACCTCCGAACCATCTTTCTCTTTTAGTAAGCTGGTGATGGTCAGGCCGCCGCCGCTGGTGTTCGTGGTCCTGTTGTGGTCGCAAACGAGAATTATACGTTATACCAGGATTTCCCAATGCCCGGTCCGTTGCGTACCAGCAACCGGTCCGCGGAAAAACCTTTCTCCTCGGAACCGGTCCCAGGTGTACAAAAGGTTTGGGCCCCCTGATTTATACAACTTGCATGCCGCACGACTCCCGATCCTTCTGGATGGGTGTCGCAACCATCAAAAGCAATGCAGCTCTGTCACCCTCGAATGACAATCTTACGACTCTCGTGTTTGCTTAACGTTCTGCTGAACACCTAATTCTCACGGTGCTGTCTAATGCCCACGTGTATTTACCTAGGCAGTGTGGCTTATAGTGGTATTATTTATTCTTATTATTATCTTCTTTACTCTCCCTTTTATTGCAATTGTTATTATTTGACTCTGTTGCTTTGTATGTACACAGAGCAGCTTCTGCACCGGAAACAAATTCCATGTGTGTCTAATTTACACCTGGGCAAATAAAATACAGGTAGTCCTCAACTTACAACCAGAATTGAGCCCAACATTTCTGTTGTCAAGCAAGAGACATTTGGGAAGTGAATTTTGCCCCATTTTACGACTGTTCTTGCCGCATTGGTTAAGGGAATCACCACAGTTGTTAAGTTAGTCACACGGTTGTTAAGTGAATCCGGCTTACCCATATGGACTTTGCTTGTTGGAAGGTCGCAGATCGTTAAGTATGAAAAATGGTCTTAAAGTCACTTTTTCCAGTCACTAAACGAACTGTTGTAAGTCAAGGACTACTGTATTCATCTCAATTCAATTCAATTCAAAACTCACTTGGGTAAATTTCCAGAGAGGAGTTTCCAGGCGTATTCCCGCAGATATTTCTGGAATATGGTGCTCAGGGCAATCATGGGTTCCCCGGTGCTTAGTTGCGAGCACTGGACCATGCACTTCTTGTAATAGACAAAGAGGTCAGCGCAGCTGGGCAGAACGGCACCGCCCTCATCCACGTTCGGCTTGGGGGGTCCCTGGGCTTTGAAGTCCCCCACGAAGCGGTCAATCAGCTCTCCGAGGTTTCTGATGCCCCGTGAAAACAGGTACACGATGTATTTGTTTGTTTAAGAAATGTACACGGTTAGCAGAACGTTCCCGTCCCTTGCCCCATTTACACATCCCTCCCTTTTTATCCTTTTTTTATTTTTGTTAACTTTCAATGTTTTAATGCCTAATGTTTTTAATGTTCTGACTGTTACATATGGTGCTTTTATAAAGTTGTAAGCCAGCCAGAGTTGCTTGACAGTGAGATGGGTGAATAATAATAATAATAATAATAATAATAATAATAACAACAACAACAACAACAACAACAACAACAACAACAATAACAATAATAATAATAATATGATGATGATGATGATGCAAGGGACCTTTGAGGTCATCTAGTCCAACCCCTCTCTAGTCCAACCCCCTGCTCAGGCAGGAAACCCTCCACCATTTAAGACAAATAGCTGAATTTGTTCTGAGTATAATTTTGCTCTGAATTTGCTCTGAGTAAACATTTGCTCTGAACGGTCGCTAAATGAACTAAGTCGTAAGTCGAGGACTACCTGTACTATTTTGTCAATTCTTCTTGAACTCACAAAGTCTAGGTTTATTCTTTTTTTTTTAAATGAACCATACAGGTAAGTCCTCAAGTTACGACCACAATTGAGCCTAACATTTATGTTGTTAAGTGAGAAATTTGTTTTTATGACTTTTTTTTGCCACATTTGTTAAGTGAATCACTGCCGTTGTTAAATTAGTAACCTGGTTGTTAAGTGAATCCGGTTCCCCGTTGACTTTGCATAAAGGGGATCACCTGATCCCGGGGACACTGCAACCGCCACAAATGTGAATCAGTTGTCAAGCGTCCGAATGTAAATCAGGTGACCACGGGGATGCTGCAATGTTCATAAGTGTGAAAAATGGTCCTAAGTCGCTTTTTTCAGAGCTGTTGTAACTTCGAATTTTCACTAAGTGAACTGTTGAAAGTCGGAGGACTACTTCTACTTTTCTATCCTGTGTCCCCCCAACCCCCCAACCCCCCCCCGGCAAACCACATGCAAATAATTGTCACTCACCTGTCCTGAGATTCAATGTAGACATACAGGTGGGGTTCAAAGCACTTAGAAACAATTCCATGGAACGGATTGCTCGGAATTTTTGGCTTTTGTGGCTAAGAGAAAAAAAAGTGTGTGTGTCAACACTGCTAACATCTGGATGTTTTGCATTGACAATAGATGGCAAAAGTAGGTTCCTCCTACACATCATCCCACACCAGTGGCTTTCCCATTGTTGCTGTCAACGCTGCTAAAATCGGATGTTTTGCATTGACAACAGAGGGAAATGTAGCCATCTTTTTCCCTTTCACTTTTAGAGTTATGCTGGGTGGGGGGAGATGTGAATGAGAGTCCAGCTAGACATAGCAACACTAAACCTAGCGTGAGAATCAAGGTGACTGAGCCCAGAGTTGATAAAAGAATTGGCGAGCTGGAGAAATGGAGAGGAAGCCCGCGCTTCAAGCTAATTGGGGAATGTGATTTAGGACCGTAAACTGGAGGAGGGAATTGTGCTTTGATACTATGTGCCCAGGGGAGGGGAATTCAGTTTTTGGGCTTCGATTATGTAAGTGCCGATATTCTGCTACTCGAATAAAAGATCCTTTAAGGTAAACGATGCCTCAAAGTTCTTTTGAAGAGTTTCATCTGTCGGAACCACGACAGAGAGATTATAAAACCAGTAGAGATTCTCAGGAAAAGAATGCCGCTATCTTGCTTTTCACTTTGTTAGCTCCCTGGGCTAATGATATATACATAAAACTAGCTATACAGATAGTTCTCGATTTACAGCCGTTCATTTAGTGACTGTTCAAAGTTATAGCAGGACTGAAAAAAGTGACTTATGACCATTTTTAACACCTATGACCATCCCCATGGTCACGTGATTTGCATTTGGACGCTTGGCAACTGACTCCTATTTATGACGGTCGCAGTGTCCCGGGGTCACGCAATCCCCTTTTGCGACCTTCTGACAAGCAAAGTCAATGGGGAAGCCAGATTCACTTAACAACCAGGTTACTGACTTAAGAACTGCAGCGAATCACTTAACAATTGTGGCAAGAAAGGTCACACAATGGGGCAAAACTCACTTAACAACAGTCTCATTTAGCAACAGAAATTTTGGGCTCAACTGTGGTCGTAAATCGAGGATTACCTGTAATCTGTTATTTCATAAAGAGGAGTGGTCTGGCTGTGCTCGGTTTGGCCTCAGTTTTCTTTAATAGTTTTTATAGGTCGTCCTCAAGTTACGGCTGGTCAATTAGCAGGGCAAGGATCGTAAGTACGAGAACCAGTAAGTCACTTTTTTCAGTGTTGTTATAACTTTGAATAGATAAATGAACGGTTGTAAGCCGAGGACTATCTGAAGACAATATCCAAGCTGCTTATAACCGGTCGCTAAACAAACGGTTATAAATTGAGGACTACCGGAAGACAACATCCAAGGTGCTTAAAACGGGTCAGTCAACGAACTATTATAAGCTGAGGACTACTGGAAGACAATATCCAGGGTTCTTATACCGGTCGCTAAACTAATGGTCATAAACCGAGGATTACCAGAAGACAATATCCAAGCTGCTTATAACTGGTCGCTAAACAAACGGTTATAAATTGAGGACTACCAAAAGACAACATCCAAGGTGCTTAAAACGGGTCAGTCAACGAACTATTATAAGCTGAGGACTACTGGAAGACAATATCCGGGGTGCTTATACCGGTCGCTAAACTAATGGTCATAAGCCGAGGATTACCAGAAGACAATATCCAAGCTGCTTATAACCGGTCGCTAAACAAAGAGTTATAAATTGAGGACTACCGGAAGACAACATCCAAGGTGCTTAAAACGGGTCGCTAAACAAACCACTATAAGCTGAGGGCTACCGGAAGACAATATCCAGGCTGCTTATAACCGGTCGCTAAACAAACGGTTATAAATTGAGGACTACCGGAAGACACCATCCAAGCTGCTTATACCCTGCACTGTCTAAGAAAACTGCAAAAAGAAAGACTGCAGCTGGAAAACGGAAGGAACAGAGTTCTGGTAACCTCAGCCGAAGGGTCTCCAGCACAGCTGGGGAGGAGGGGGATTGTGTTGTTGTTAGCTGCGAAGTCGTGTCCGACCCATCGCGACCCTATGGACAACGTTCCTCCAGGCCTTCCTGTCCTCTACCATCTTCTGGAGTTCATCTAAGCTCACGCCTACTGCTTCAGTGACTCCATCCAGCCACCTCGTTCTCTGACGTCCCCTTCTTCTCTTGCCCTCAATCTTTCCTGGCATTAGGCTCTTCTCCAGTGAGTCCTTCCTTCTCATCAGGTGGCCAAAGTATTTGAGTTTCAATTTCAGGATCTGGCCTTCTAAAGAGCAGTCAGGGTTTATCTCCTCTAGGACTGACCGGTTTGATTGCCTTGCAGTCCAAGGGACTCGCAGGAGTCTTCTCCAGCACCATAGTTCAAAGGCCTCAATTCTTTGTCGCTCAGCCTTTCTTATGGTCCAGCTTTCACTGCCATACATTGCAACTGGGAAGACCATAGCCTTGACTATACGCACTTTTGTTGACAGGGTGATGTTTCTGCTTTTTAGTGTGCTGTCTAGATTTGCCATGGCTTTCCTCCCCAGGAGCAAGCGTCTTTTAATTTCTTGGCTACAGTCCCCATCTGCAGTGATCTTGGAGCCCAGGAAAATAAAATCTGTCACTACTTCCATTTCTTCCCCATCTATTTGCCAGGAATTGAGAGGGCCGGATGCCATGATCTTGGTTTTCTTAATGTTTAGTTTCAACCCAAGTTTTGCACTCTCCTTCTTCACTCGCAGAGGGGGATTGTAGTCCAAGGCATATCAATGTAGGGAAGTGGGGGGGGGAAGAGAAAAGGCCCGCCCGTTTGTGTGGGAGAAAGACGGGCTCTCCGGATGAACGACATTTACCTTGTCAAGGTCGGCCTTTTCCGAGGGGGATTCATCCTCGTCGGTCGCCGATTCTTCCTCGAGAAAAGGGTTCGTGGAGGCAAGCGGAGGATCGGGTTTTTTCTGTCGGAGAAAGACGGGGGAAAAAGCGATCCGTTACAACGCGAGCCAGCCCTGTGTGGCAGCAGCCCAAAAAAACACAAGCTAACGCAATCCTTGGCTGTATAAACAGAGGTGCTTAACGCCACAGTCGTTAAGCGAAGCCATTCATCGCGACAGAGCATTGTCTTCCAGAATCTGGAAGTAAAAAGCTGGTTTCTTTTTTTTTGGGGGGGAGGGGGGAGGGAAAAAAAAATAAATTGCGGTCATGTGACCACGGGGTGCTGCAAAGAGCCTTATGGATTGGCGGGGGTGCTGGGGGCAGCAGACAGACATCACAACTTTGAAACAGGGCTGTTAGTACAATTTGGGGGGGGGGGTCCATGACAACTCGCCACGGGAAAAGTCACCGCGGGAAAATTCGCCACGGAACAAGAATTACACAAATATAGAAGAAGGAGGAGGAGGAGGAGGAGGAGGAGGAGGAGGAGGAGGAGGAGGATAATAAGTTGTAAGGGACCTTGGAGGTCATCTAGTCCAACCCCCTGCTAAGGCAGGAAACCCTATCCCATTTCAGACAAATGGCTGGCCAGTCTCTTCTTTAAAACTTCCAGCGTTGGAGCATTCACCACTTCTGGAGGCAGATTGTTAATAATAATAATAATAATAATAATAAACTTGGAAGGGATCTTGGAGGTCATCTAGTCCAACCCCCTGTTCAGGGAGGAAACCCTATACCATTTCAGACAAATGGCTGTCCAGTCTCTTCTTAAAGACTTCCAGTGTTGGAGCATTCACCGCTTCTGGAGGCAGGTTGTTCCACTGGTTAATTGTTCTAACTGTCAGGAAATTTCTCCTTAGTTCTCTCTTTGGTTAGTTTCCATCCGTTGCTTCTTGTCCTGCCTTCAGGGGCTTTGGAGAAGAGCTTGACTCCCTCTTCTTTGGGGCAGCCCCTGAGACATTGGAAGACTGCTATCATGTCACCCCTCTCTTCTTTTCGTTAAACTACACATACCCAATTCCAGCAACCCTTCCCTATAGGAGAAGGAGAAGGAGGAGGAGGAGGAGGAGGAGGAGGAGGAGGAAGAGAAGAAGAAGAAGAAGAAGAAGAAGAAGAAGAAGAAGAAGAAGAAGAAGAAGAAGAAGAAGAAGAAGAAGAAGAAGAAGAGGAGGAGGAGGAGGAGGAGGAGGAGGAGGAGGAGGAAGAAGAAGAAGAAGAAGAGGAAGAGGAAGAGGAAGAGGAAGAAGAAGAGGAAGAGGAAGAGGAAGAAGAAGAAGAAGAAGAAGAGGAAGAAGAAGAAGAAGAGGAAGAAGAGGAGGAGGAGGAAGAAGAAGAAGAAGAAGAAGAAGAAGAAGAAGAAGAGGAAGAGGAAGAAGAAGAGGAAGAGGAAGAGGAAGAGGAAGAAGAAGAAGGAAGAAGAAGAAGAAGAAGAAGAAGAAGAAGAAGAAGAAGAAGAAGAAGAAGAAGAAGAAGAAGAAGAATTAAAGGAAGGATGCCAAAGGAAGGACAAAACGTCACATGAGTGACACGAATCAAAACATTTTAAAAATTATTTTAGACATTTAAATTGAATTGTTGAAGTGCCCCAGAGCAGGGCGCCTGGTGGCGGGTTGGCTGCGGCGAGTTGTCGCACTCTGAACTTTGGGGGACTCCGTCGTAACTTCGATCAGACATTAAGGACTTATCTGTAATGGGGGGAAAAAAATCCTTCTTTTTCCCATCAGGGCTGCAAGGCTCTGGGACTGGAGGGCGCAAACTGGCAAACTGCGGGCAAGATACGCAGGGACTTCCCCTCCCACCCCCACCCCCGGTGCCCGCAGGAGGGTGAAACCCACAAAAACGTGGGGTCCTTTTTTACCGTCACCGTCTCTGACAGGGTGGAACCCGAGAAGCGTTTGGCCAACAGCCCTTCGAAGTTGGTGGTCCTCTGGATGGCGAAAAGCAGCAGTTTCACCTCGATCTCCCTCGCCCGGGCGCGCATGATTTTCCCCAGCTCTGTCCTGCAAAGAGAGGAGGCGGCAAAATCTCTCATGCCAGTACCGGTAGTCTTCGACTTACGACCACAACTCGGGCCGGAATTCCTGTTGCTAAGTGAAAAAATTTGTGAAGTGAGCGTTTGCACCATTTTACGACTTTTTTTTGCCACCGTTGTTAAGTGAATCAAGGCAGTTGTTAAGTGAGTCACACGGTTGTGAAGGGAATCTGGCTCCTTCCCCCTTGCGTTTGCTACCCAGAAGACTGCAAAAGGGGATCATACGACTCCGGGACAGTGCAACAGTCAGTAGTACATGCCAGTTGCCCAGTGTCTGAATTTTGATCACGTGACCACAGGGACGCTGCAACGGTCGTAAGTGCGAAACACGATTGTGGGTCACTTTTTTTCACTGCCGTTGTAACTCTAAACGGTCAGTAAATGAGCTGTTGGAACTTGATGACTACCTGTCCTTGTTTCAACTTGTGGCATCCGCAACAGAAATGCCGGAAAACAACATAGCCTTTTTTTTTTTAAATCATCCCATTGCTCAGATTTTAGAGGTAGTTCTCAACTTACAGCAGCTGATTTAGTGACCGTTCAAAGTTACGACACCGAAAACAGTGACTTAGGACCGTTTTTCACACTTATGACCGCTGCAGCATCCCCAAGGCCACGTGATTTGCACTCGGATGCTTGACAGCTGACTCACATTTATGACGGCTGAAGTATCCTGGGGTCACACGATCACCGTTGGCCACCTTCTGAGAAGCAAAGTCAATGTGTGGGGCCAGATTCACTTAACGCCGTTAACAACTGCAGTGATTCACTTAACGACTACGGCAAGGAAAGTCGTAAAGTGGGGCAAAGCTCACTTAACGAGCCTCTCACTTAGCAGCAGAACCGGCGGGAGCTAATTTTTTGGTTGCCTAGGCCCAGAATGGACGTCTGGAAGCGGCATCCACGTAAGAGAACCGGTTGTTCAGATATTTGAATCCCACCACTGGAAGGAAGAGGGAAGGGAAGGGGAGGGGAGGGGAGGGAAGGGAAGCAGTGGTGGGATTCAGCCAGTTCTCACCACTTCGGCGAAACCGGCGAGAGCTAATTTTTTGGTTGCCCAGGCTCCGAATGGACTTCCGGAAGCGGCATCCACATAAGAGAACCGGGTTGTTCAGATATCTGAATCCCACCGCTGCCTGTATTCCCATTTTCACTGCCGCTCGCTTTGTTCGTTGCCCTCCGGGTGCGATTCAAGGTGCTGGTAATAGCCTTTAAAGCCCTACGTGCCTTAGGCCCGGGGTACTTGCGAGACCACATGCTGCCAATGTCAACCTCCCATCGCCCGGTTCGTTCCCACAGAGTCGGCCTCCTCAGGGTGCCGTCGGCCAGGCAATCCGGCTGGCGACCCCCAGGGGGAGAGCCTTCTCTGTGGGTGCGCCGACCCTCTGGAACGAACTGCCCCCGGAGCTGCGGATGGCCCCTGACCTTCGGTCCTTCTGCCGTGACCTGAAGACCTGGTTGTTCCAACAAGCGGGCCTGGACTGACTACGTTTTTTAATTAGGCTTTTTACTGGGTTAAATTGTCTTGTAATTTTGCATTTATTGTTTAATTCTTTTTTAAAAAAAATTATTCTATGTTTTTTAATTTTTATTGTTGTGAGCCACCCAATCATGAAATTGCGCATCGGTTCCTTTTTACTAGGGACGCGGTGGCTCAGTGGGTTAGGACGCTGAGCTTGTCGATCAGAAGGTCGGCAGTTTGACGGGTCGAATCCCGAGTGCCGCGTAGCAGAGTGAGTGCCTGTTACCCGTCCCAGCTTCTGCCAACCTAGCAGTTCGAAAGCACGTAAAAATTCAAGTAGAAAAATAGGGACCACTCCGGTGGGAAGGTAACAGCGTTCCGTGCGCCTTTGGCGTCCAGTCATGCCGGCCACATGACCACGGAGATGTCCTCGGACAAGCGCTGGCTCTTCAGCTTTGAAACGGAGATGAGCACCAGCCCCTAGAGTCGGAAACGACCAGCACGCATGTGCGAGGGAACCTTTACCTTCACCTTTTTTTTCCTTTTTATTGAGGTGCTCCCTTTAGAACAGCTCGTTTAGTGACCGTTCAAAGTTACAAGGGCACTGGAAAAAAGGGACTTAGGACCGTTTTTCACATTGACGACCGGTGTACAGCATCCTTGTGGTCACGTGATCAAAATTCCAATGCTTGGCAACTGGCATGTACTGATGACAGTTGCAGTGTCCTGGGGTCATCTTTTGCAAACTTCTAACAAGCAAAGTCGATGATGATGATGATGATGATGATGTTGGAAGGGACCTTGGAGGTCATCTAGTCGAACCCCCTGCTCAGGCAGGAAACCCTATACCAGAGCCTTGGTGGAGCAGTGGGCTAATGCCTCCTTAAGTAACGCCAGCTGCCTGCAATTAGCGCAGGTTCGAGTCCCACCAGGCTCAAGGTTGACTCAGCCTTCCATCCTTGCCAGGTAGGTAAAATGAGGACCCAGATTGTTGGGGGCAATTAAGCTGACTTTGTAATAATGCCGCTTGGGGTGTGTGTGAAAGCCCTAATAAGCAGGCATATACATAGAATGAAGGCTACTGCTAAGCTTGTAAGCCGCCCTGAGTCTCCGGAGAAGGGCGGGATATAAATGGAATTAAAATAAAAATAAAAAATAAAAATAAAATATTTCAGACAAATGGCTGTCCAGTCTCTTCTTAAAAACTTCCAGTGTTGGAGCATTCACCGCTTCTGGAGGCAAGGAGTTCCACTGGTTAATTCCTCTCAGAGTCAGGAAGTTTCTCCTTAGTTCTAGGTTGCTTCTCTCCTTGATGAGTTTCCAACGGGGAAGCCAGATTCACTTAACACCCGCAACAGCAGTAGCACTTAGACTTATATACCGCTTCACAGAGCTTTTACAGCCCCCTCTAAGCAGTTTACAGAGTCAGCCTCTTGCCCCCAACAATCTATGTCCTCATTTTACCGACCTCAGAACGATGGGAGGATGAGTCAACCTCGAGCCGGTGAGACTTGAACTGCTGGCAGCCAGTGATACTAACTTAACAACTGACCATGATTCACTTTGCAACTGTGGCAAGAAGGGTTGTAAAACACAGCAAAATTCAGTTAACAACTGCCTCAGCAGCAAAAAGTTTGGGCTCCATTGTGGTCGTAAGTTGAAGACTACCTATATTAAATTGCACATCGGTTCCTTTTAAGCTGCTTGGCTGCATGCTGGCACATTACCTGACATGCAAATGGCTTAAAAACTTGCACACATGGGATTCATTTGGACAGTGTCTGCCCTGCCCGTTCCCACTACAATTTCTGGTGTGACCAAAGTCTCTTTCAGGTACAGTAGTGGCCAAAATTGTGGAAACCTTTGGGGAAAAATGTACATTTGAGGTTTGATGGCTAATAACACCACTTTTTGGGGGGAGTGGTACCAAAAAAATTATGTACCAGTGGAAAGATAAATTTACTCAAGAATGTAATGCAATAACTTTTATGAAGGATTTGCTGTTAGAATAGCAGTTATAAAGCAGTTACATTCTTGATTAAAGAGATATTTTTTTTTTGTTTTTTGCAATAACACAGAAAGAACAACCCTTTGGGCTTATCTCAGCTTGTGCAATTCAGCCTGTAAAATGGAATTTGGAAGCATTACATCCAGCTTCTAAAAATAAAATTTAAAAT
This sequence comes from Vipera berus, assembly GCF_964194415.1. Lineage (NCBI taxonomy): Eukaryota > Metazoa > Chordata > Lepidosauria > Squamata > Viperidae > Vipera > Vipera berus. Next base: position 358,046,326 of record NC_138202.1, read on the forward strand.
TAACTGCTCTTTGTATTTTTCATTTCATTTTTTCATTTCATTTATTCGATTTCTATACCGCCATTCTCCCTAGGGACTCAGGGCGGTTCACAGGGCATATATCAATAGCTATACAAAAATTAAAAGAGAATTAAACCATGCCCAATTAAAATACAGCAATAATAGAATAATAAAAACCAATTAAAAACCCATATTCCCCATCAGGCCAGACCAGCTAACTCAAACAAGTGGGTCTTCAACCCGCGACGGAAGGATCGGAGGTCCGGTGCCATCCGGAGCTCAACCGGCAGTTGGTTCCATAATGCTGGAGCACCCACAGAGAAGGCCCTCCCCCTGGGGGCCACCAGTCGACATTCCCTGACCGGAGGCACCCTGAGGAGGCCCTCTCTGTGGGCACGCACAGGGCGGATTTTTAATGGTCTGGGTGAAAAGGACCCAGAAGGAACATTCCTAGAGGTGGGGGAAAAAAACAACAAGATTTTGGCATCCCACCTTGTAATGTGACAGAAATCCACTGCGATCCGTTCTGTCATGCACCATTCCGCTGGGAACATCCGGCCGTATTTTTCCTCGTAGTCTACCAACTGGCGCTTCATCCAGGCGTAACGCCGGTCGATCTTGTCTAGCCAAGCAACCTGGGAGAGGACAGCAGGAGATTTCAGCCATCTTTCTCCTCCATGCTGATATCAAGATGTACAATGCACATCGCGAACCATTTGTCAACGCTGCTAACATCGAATGTTCTTGCTTGACAAGAGATGAAGAAGTAGCCATTTCACATGTTAAACTTGTGTATTGCTTTAAGAGATTGAGTTTAAGGTGGGGGGGACGAGTAGGATTGCACCTTCAAGGCCATCTCTAACTAAAGAAGATAAGACCTTGGCGGGTTTTCTAAGGGAAGGGAAACTGATTCTTTAAATTAATTGGAGAATATGATTAATGACAAAATTAGAAAGGTGGAGAACTGTGTTTTAATATATTGTGCAAGGGGGCGGAGATTGCAGATTCCAGCTTTCTTCGAGCAAGCAAATAATAATAATAACAACAATAACAATAACAATAACAATAACAATAATAATAATAATAATAATAATAATAATAATAATAATAATAATAAAAGTTGGAAGGGACCTTGGAGGTCTTCTAGTCCAACCCCCTGCTCAGGCAGGAAACCCTATACCATTTCAGACAAATGGCTGTCCAGTCTCTTCTTAAAAACTTCCAGTGTTGGAGCATTCACCACTTCTGGAGGCAAGGAGTTCCACTGGTTAATTGTTTTAACTGTCAGGAAGTTTCTCCTTAGTTCTAGACTGCTTCTCTCCTTGACTAGTTTCCACCCGTTGCTTCTTCTCCTGGCTTCAGGTGCTTTGGAGAATAGCTTGACTCCCTCTTCTTTGGGGCAGCCCCTGAGATATTGGAAGACTGCTATCATGTCATCATGTCATTTGCTGGTGTATTGGGCTAATAAAGGACTTTTAAGGTAAACAATGCCTCAGAGTCACTTGAAAAGCCCATTCGTCGTCGTCGGAAACCTGACACCATCTATGGAGATTCTCAGCCATCCAGGTCAGGCTTATCCCAAAGCTGCTTTTTTCAAGAGTCAACTGGACTTCCTTGATTTTCCCTTGAAGACGTTTCGCTTCTCATCCGAGAAGCTTCTTCAGCTTTGACTGGGATGGTGGGGAATGGAAGGATTTATACTCCTTGCAGACAGCTGGTCATTTGCCTCCTTTTGGAGCAGGGGTGTCAAACTCGCGACATCACGTGATGTTGCGCGACATATCGGGACTGTTTTGCCACTGACTGCAATGGGGTGGGCGTGGCTTCCGTGTGACGCGTCCGGCCCACGGGCCGGCAGTTTGACACCCGAGAGTCATTCAAGCCACTTGGAGGTTTGTCTGTGTCCTCAAGGTCACCTGAGTGGTGCAGGTAAACCTCCAACAGGCTGAAAAACAGCTTTTATCCGTGGGCTGTTAGGCTTTTAAATGGGATATAATCTCTGTGAATGGGACGTGGTGGCTCAGTGGGTTAGGACGCTGAGCTTGTCGATCAGAAGGTCGGCAGTTTGGCAGGTCGAATCCCGAGTGCCGCGTAACAGAGTGAGCGCCTGTTACCTGTCCCAGCTTCTGCCAACCTAGCAGTTCGAAAGCACGTAAAAATGCAAGTAGAAAAATAGGGACCACTCCGGTGGGAAGGTAACAGCGTTCCGTGCGCCTTTGGCGTCCAGTCATGCCGGCCACATGACCACGGAGACGCCCTCGGACAAGCGCTGGCTCTTCGGCTTTGAAACGGAGATGAGCACCGGCCCCTAGTGTCGGAAACGACTAGCACGTATGTGCGGGGGAACCTTTACCTTTACTAATCTCTGTGAACGTATGCAGAATTGACTTGGGCGGCCGGTGTGTGGTGTAGTTGGGTCACATGGTGTGGTGGGAGGGAGGGTTTGTTGTCACTGTGTGTTGGGGGGAGAGAGCACGGGGGAAGGCTCAGCTAATCTCAATGTACACACGTTGTACTTTGACAATAAAGGTTTATTATTATTATTAAGCAGCCTCACTCACTCTCTAAAAGGAGGCAAATGACCAGCTGTCTGCAAGGAGTATAAATCCTTCTGTTCCCCACCATCCAGTCAGAGCTGAAGAAGCTTCTTGGAAGAGAAGCGAAACGTCTTCAAGGAAAACACCGAGAATGTCCAGCTGCCTTTTGAAAAAAGCACCTTTGAGACAGCCATTGTTCCGTTCCAGCCTACCACCGGCCCTGTTTGAATGTGAGGGACAACCCCTTTTTATAATCAACAGGCTGGAAAAAAAACAACCAACCCAATTTATTTACAAAGAGTTCAAAGAAAAGTGAAACGAAAAGTTCAAACAAGACTTAAAACAAAAAGATTAAACAAGAGTTAAACGAGAATAACAGACCAGGACACTAGCGGAAGATCTTCAAAGGGTTGCCTTCAGCAACCAGCACCTCCCACACCTTCCCCTTTTATCAGCAGTCCCAAGGCGTGGCTTCTCATTGCCTTCTCCCGAGTTGCCTCATTGCTTTCCTCTGCTCTGCTCTGCTAGATTGCCTCCTGCTCCTAGCGTCCCTGAGCAGAGCCAGGTGTGGATCGTCTTCTTCCAATCCCTCGTGCTCACACAGCTGAGTCTGAGGAGGAACAAGACGGGAGGGGCCAGGCTGAGAGTCCTGCAGTGCATCAGACCCTTCCTCTGACACCAAAGGCTCTCCAAACCCCTCCTCCACTTCCTCTTCAGAATCATCAGACTCAGCTGCCGAAACCACAAGCTGACGCTGAATCACAACAGCCATGCCCTGGATGACTCAGAATCTCCATAACTGAACTGACATCATTTCCATATATACATATACATATACATATACATATACATATACATATACATATACATATACATATACATATACATATACATATACATATACATATACATATATATATATATATATATATATATATATATATATATATATATATATATATATATATATATATATATATATATATATATGTTTCAAATGTTAACTATTTAGATTACCTTGCTAGGCCCCAAACATGGGGCAAATCTTTATTTCCTGTTTTCAGCCTATCTTGAAGGCTATCAAACAGGCAGTAGTCACACCGGACAATTCATATATTTGTGTAAATTACTAACAAAGAATTAAAGGGAAACTGAGATGCATTTCTGACTCCTTAGTCGTCATCAGTCAGCTATACCCTTCTGAGATTCGAACCTGGGCTAACACTGCCTTGTATGCAATCAGCCCAGGTTCGAATCTCAGAAGGGTATAGCTGACTGATGACGACTAAGGAGTCAGAAATGCATCTCAGTTTCCCTTTAATTCTTTGTTAGTAATTTACACACACACACACACACACACACACACACACACACACACACACACACATATATATATATATATATATATATATATATATATATATATATATATATATATATATATATATATATATATATATATATATATATATGTATATATGTATATAAAAATCCCAGGCCATCTTTTTTTCAGCATCAACCCAAACACTGAGAATGAAAAGCTCTCGTGACCAGCAGGAAGACGCAGGGCTTCTTGTAAGACCCCAAGCATTTCTGAATTTTTTTTTCCAAAGTGGGCGTCTTTCCCCTGAGGGAATCGCAGAGTCCAACTCACGTCTTGGTTTTCTTGGAACAACACCAGATACTCCGAGAGGTGCTGCTTAATAAACTTCTTGATGATTTCTTGCTTGATCCGGGGATCTAAGACGTTGGCGACCAAGCAGGCATCGCGGAGAACGTTGCTGGGACCAGCAGATCTCTGCTGAAGAGAAACCCAGAGAATTAAGCTGGCCAGGCGTTTTGCTGCCATCCTGAGTGCTAATCCTGTCCCGAGGCATGAAAGTTATCTGGGTGATTTGGGGCCAATCACCAGGAGATTGGGAGTTCTAGTCCTGGCCTTAGGTGCAAAAGCCAGCTGGTAGATTTGGGGCCAGTCGCCAAGAGACAGTCAGTTCTAGTCCCGCCGTAGGCAGGAAAACTGGCTGGGCTGACTTTGGGCCAATCGCCAGGTGATGGTGAGTTCTAGTTCCGCCTTAGGCATGAAAGTCAGTTGGGCTGACTTTGGGCAAAACACCAGGTGGTGGGGAATTCTAGTTGCGCCTTAGGCAGGAAAGCCATCTGGATCACTTTAGGGCCAATCACCAGGAGACGGTGAGTTCTAGTCCTGCCTTAGGCACAAAAGTTAGCTGGGAGACTTTCAGCCAATCACCAGGATAGCGAGTTCTATCCCGCCTTATGCAGGAAAGCTGGCTGGGTGATGGCTGTCCAGATGGTGAGTTCTAGACTTTGGGCCACTCACCAGGAGACTGAGAGTTCTAGACCCACCTTAGGCATGAAAGCTAGTTGGGCTGACTTTGGGCAAAACACCATGAGATGGAGAGTTCTAGTTCCGCCTTAGGCATGAAAGCCAGCTGGGTGACTTTGGGCCCATCACCAGGAGATGGTAAATTCTAGACTCGCCTTAGGCACAAAAGTCAGTTGGGAGACTTTGGGCCCATCACCAGGCAGCGGTGAGTTCTAGTTGCACCTCAAGGACAAAAGCCAGCTGGGCTGACTTTGGGCCTCCTCTCTCAGCTCAGCTCACCTCACAAGAAGGAAGATTACCTAGATGTGCCTTGAGTTATTTAGGAAAATAAGAAAGTGGGATTAAAAAAAACACAAAACCTAATCCATAAAAATCTGCTCTGCCTAGTGACGGTGGTGCTCAGTAGCTACAAGCCTCAAAGGGCCTTATCCTTTTGAGAGTCTGCCGCGGGGTTTCTTAACCTGGGTAACTTTAAAATGGGGTGGACTTCAACTCCCAGAATCCCTTGGGCAGCCATGCTGGCTAAGGAATTGTGGGAGTTGAAGTTTGCAAGTCTTAAAAGTTAACCAGTTTGTCTAGACCAGGGGTGTCAAACTCAATCTCATTGAGGGCCGCATCAGCATTGCAGTTGCCCTCAGGGGGCCGGGTGGGTATGGCCAGGGTGGGCGTGGCCTACTGGGTGGGCGTGGCTAGAGTGCATATGGCCTACTGGGTGGGCGTGGCCAGCTCTACATCGTTCGCATCAAGGGTGCCTATGGGGGCCTGGGCAGGAGTGGGACAGATCTGAGGGTCTCTGGCAGGAGGAGGGTCTCTGGGCCAGGGCCAAGGCAGTGGGGGCCGTTCCCTCACTGTTTCCAGGATGGCTTCGCGGGCCGCACGAAACCACTTCGCGGGCCGGATCCGGCCCCCGGGCCTTGTGTTTGACATGTCTGGTCTAGACCTCGACCATTAAACCCTGCAAGAACCCTCAGATTTCCTTGCAAGCAGCTTAGGTGCAATGAGCAATAATTATGCAGACAGAAAGGATCAAGATATTTTAAAAAAATAAAAATAAAAAAAAAATAAAAATAAAAAATACCTTTGTGCCTTGGGAAGGAAAGGCCTCTTCAAAATCAGCCAAGATCTGTTGTCCCAGCTCGTTCTGGGCTGCCTTTACCCTGTCAAAGAGAAAAGATTCCTTGGGCTGCAGAAGGAAACGCGGCCACAAAAGACGGTGCTCGAGAAGCCAGGAATCAAGGCGTGGATCTGGCGTCCTTTCATCCAAAGCCACGCCTGAAAGCTAAAAAGCCCTGCTTCCAAACAAACATGGAACACAGACAGTCCTCGTCTTACGACCACCACGGAGCTTGCTCTCTGTTTACATACAAGTAGCTTGTCTCACCAGCGTTGGTGGGAATATTCACGGGGGTTCCTGGATTAGGCTGTTGTTTACTGTGTGATTGCTTGGTCTGAGATAGTAGTTCCCTGACTGACAAGGCAAGCTTGGATAAATAAAGACAGCCCAGCCCACTCCCTTCTAGCACTGATGATGTTCCCTAGTCCACGGCTTTTCAACCTTTTCACCCGTTGTGCCACTTTTAGGATGTGGCAACATCCGAGGACCACCAGTCGCCTAGCAAGGGGTCAAAAACTTGAATGACAAAAAAAAAAGAAAGGAAAAAAGTGATGAAGTACAGGTAGTCCTCGACTTACAACAGTTCGCTTAGTGACTGCTCAAAGTTACAGTGGCCCTGAAAAAAGTGCCCCCCGAGCCACAGCCGAGCAAGACGCCTGCCTGCCCGCCCGGCGGCGCTCTTCCTCCTGTCCGAGGTTTTCATTGTTGTGAGCATTTCCGTTGAGGATTGGCAGTGGGAGTGGGGTGGGGTGTTTGGCTTTTATTTTTATTTCCCCCCCCCCATCTGCTGGGTGGTTGCAGCAGGTTTTGGTCACTTCACATGACCCTGGGACACTGTGACCGTCATAAACATGAATCAGTTGTCAAGCATCTGAATGTAAATCACAAGACTCTGGAGATGCTGCAACATTCCAGCTGATCGGCGCTTCTTCTGGGCTCAGAAGCGCCAGGATCAGCGCCGAGCTCCAGCTGGATCCTGGTGCTGATCCTGGCGCTTCCGCTGAGCCCCGACAGCCCTGCAGCTCCCGCCGTCTCTCGCTCAGGCTTGTGCGGTGCTGCCACCGGTTCGGGTCATTCCCCTCCCCTACTACCACTTCTCTAGGATGGTTGCGTACCACCTGCCAGGCGCCAATGTACCACAGGTGGTACCCGTACCACTGGTTGAAAAGCCCTGCCCTAGTTGGGTCATGAATTGTCTGCAAGAAACCAGCCAAGCTCAGAGAACCCTGCAGTCGTTGTTGTCGTTGTCGTCCTCCTCCTCCTCCTCCTCCGCCCCACCTCTTCTCCTCCACCCCGCAACCTCTCCTTCCATCCAGTTATCTAGTGGGCCAATGCCACGTCTGCGAGACAACAACCAAGCTCAGAGAGCACCAAGCATCCCACCGTAACATTCAGCTCGGGCTTCACGCCGAGAGTCTGTACCTGGAAGACCGTACTTACCTTTCGGAAAGCTGGCGGATCTGCGGGATCCCCATATATTTGTTGAAATGTTCCAGCACGTTCACAACGCCTTGGAGGAGGTTGGCCACCTCCCCGTACTGTCTCTTCCTGGTCATAGCCCTGGGATGACAGAAAAGGAAGGAAAGAGAAATGAGTGGGGCTGGTGCCAATGATTTATTTATTTATTTATTTATTTATTTATTTATTTATTTATTTATTTATTTATTTATTTATTTTATTACATTTATATACCGCCCTTTCCCGAAGGACTCAGGGCGGTTTACAGGGTAATTAAAAACCAGATACAAAAGTTAAAAACAAGTTTAAAAAAATTACATTTGTCCCTGTATAAATAAAACCCCAGTTAAAATAAAATTCATCCTCAGCCTGTGGATTTCCAGTCCAGCCTGTGGATTTCCAGTCCAGGGGGGGGCTTCGTTCTTTCACACATGGGGTCCCCCCAAGAGACAAAACCGCTAACAACCTGACCCCCTCCATGAAACTCCAGTCTCCTGTACCGTGGGTATAGGACACCAAGCCAACTTTCAAAAACAGACAGGCAGTCCTCAACCTACGACCACAATTGAGCCCCCACATATCTCTGTTGTTTGAACTCTTCCTATACAATGGTATCAGTAAGGACTCCTGCTCTGGCAGGGGGCTGGACTAGATGACCTCCAAGGTCTCTCTTCCGGCCCTAGCGTTCTAGGTGGCTAAGCAAGGCAGAAGTGGGTTTTTAAAGTGAGCTTGGCCCCACTTTGAGGATCGTTGTTTTTTTTTGCCACAGTTGTTTAGCAAATCGCTCCGGTTGTTAAGCGAATCAGGAGGTCATTAAGCGAATCTGGCTTTCCCCCCCCCTCCCCAATTGAACAATTAATCAGTGGAACGACTTGCCTGCAAAAGTTGCGGATGCTCCAACACCGAAAGTTTTTAAGAAGAGACCGGACAGCCGTTTGTCCGAAATGGTATAGGGTTTTTCCTGCCTGAGTAGGGGGTTGGACTAGATGACCTCCAAGGTCCCTTCCAACTCTTGTTATTCTATTCATTGCTTGTCCAAAGCCGGCTGGGAAGGTTACAAATAGCGGCCACAGGACACCGCAACTGTCATAACTACATACCAGTTGCCCAGCATCCCAATTTTGATCGCGTGGCAATGGTTAAAGATAAAATGTATTGAAAAACTTTTTAATAAAAATAAAAAAAATAAAAAAAAATAAAAAAAGGAAACGACTAGCACGCATGTGCGGGGGGAACCTTTACCTTTTACCACCAGCCCCCCCAAAAAAGAATTTTAAATTTTAAAACTGGGACTTCCTTGGCTGGGACAACGGACAGACTATGAGAAAAGACTTAGGGACGACTGTTTTGTCACACTATGGTAACCGCAGCAAGGTTGTTACGTAGGTAGTCCTCGACTTACGACGAACCACTTAGCCACAGCATTCCAAGCAACGACGGATCCCAGGCAACTTACTCCAGTGAGTCCACTCCCCCGGCTAACATGTGGAGGTGGTTCAGCGTGGTGATGGAGGTGGTCAACTGGCGTTTAGCGTGGTCCAGCTGTTTGATATCCCGGGTGATCTCTTTCACCTGATTGGATGGAAGCAGGCAGAGGTCTTTAGCAAAGGATTCAACAGGGAAAAAAGCACAGCCTCCAATTCAAAACGGTGGGCTTTGGTGAAGGGAAAGAAACGCAACCCACAAAATAAGGGGAGGGGGACTTCGGAGATCATCTAGCCCAGACATGTCAAACACAAGGCCTGGGGGGCCGGATCCGGCCCGCGAAGTGGTTTCATGCGGCCCGCGAAGCCATCCTGGAAACAGTGAGGGAACGGCCCCCGCCGCCTTGGCCCTGGCCCAGAGACCCTCCTTCTGCCGGAGACCCTCAGATCTGTCCCACTCCTTCCCAGGCCCCCATAGGCAACCTTGATGCCAACGATGTAGAGCTGGCCACGCCCACCCAGCAGGCCATACGCACTCTAGCCACGCCCACCCAGTAGGCCACGCCCACCCAGTAGGCCACGCCCCCCCAGGGCAACCGCAATGCTGATGCGGCCCTCCATGAAATTGAGTTTGACACCCCTGCTCTAGCCCCACCCCCTCCCCAAGTTATATGTTTGGGGGTGGAAGTAGAAAATCAAGACTTTTAACTCTTTGCTTTCTGAGAGGTTTTGGTGTTCAACGAATTCTAGTGCCATCAAACTCGCCCTGGGCTTCGGTGTAATGAATCATATAAACATGAAACACTGCAAACAGCCAGTTCTTCCTTTACTCCTGAGCCTTCCACCCCTCCGTTATTTCTTTTTTTCTCTTCGTTTCCCTTGACCTTGCCTTCTTTCCTTCCTCTCTTTTCCCTTCCCCAATTCTCTCTCCCTTCACTTTTTTTCCTATCACTCTTTCTTTCTTCTTTCTTTTTTTTCCTTTCCCTCCCTGTCTCTCAATTTTCTCTTCTCTTATCCCTTCATCCCTCCCTCTTTCCCTTCCTTTCTTCCCCCCCTCCCTCCATTCTCCTATCCCTCCCTTCCTTCCCCTCTCCCTCGTCACCATTCTCCCTTCCTTCTTTCCCTCATCTTTCCTTCCCTTCCTTTCCTTTCCCAATTCTCTCCCCCTTCCTTCCTTCTCCCCTTCGTTAATTCTGTGCTCCTTCATTCCTGTCTCCCTTTCCCAATTCTCTCCCCCTTCCTTCCTTCTCCCCTTCGTTAATTCTGTGCTCCTTCATTCCTGTCTCCTCCACACTCTCTTTTCTCCTTCCCCTTCTTCTCCCAATTTTCTCTTCCTTCCTTTTCCTATCCCTTCTTTTTCCCTTCTTCCCTCTCTCTCTCTCCATTCCTTCAATCCCTCCCCTTCCTTCCCTCTTTTCACCATTCTTCCTTCGTTCTCATTTCCTTCCTTGCTTCCTTTCCTTCTTCTGTCCTTCCTTCCTTCCCCATCAAATATCTTCCTTCCTTCCTTCCCTCCCTCCTTCCTTCCTTCCTTCCTTCCTCCCTTTCCTTTCCCTTCCTTCCTTCCTCTCTCCCACCCTTCCTTCCTTCGCTCCCTCCCTTCCTCTTTCCTTTCTTCCTTCCTCCCTTTTTCCTTTCCCTTCCTTCCTTCCTTCCTTCCTCTCTCCCACCCTTCCTTCACTCCCTCCCTCCTTCCTCTTTCCTTCCTTCCTTCCTTCCTTCCTTCCCTCCCTCCCTCCCTCCTTCCTTTCCTTCCTTCCTTCCTTCCTTTCCTTCCTCAGATTCCTAAGCAACAAGCAACATTCATACAGCAGCCAAGAGTTATCAATCCCACCCTGTAAGTAGTAAAGATAAACAATAAGGCACTCGGCACTCACCATCTGCTCCGATTTTTCTGCTTTATCCTTAATGTCTTTAATCTTACCAAAGAGTTGTTGGATGGCCTTTTGGGCCTCTTCAAGAGCCTGGAGAAACGACGTGTGAGGGGTGAGGGGGAGAAGAAACATATTGAACGGTGAGAACCCCATTAACTGAATCCACACGACCATTTTATCCTCTTGATGGCTGCCTAGAATTCAAGATGGCCAGGATGGGCCATGCAAGGAATTTCGCAGAGTCGGGGAAGGGAAGGGGGGTTTGCATCTCTGCATCCTTCCTTCATCACAAGGGTGGGGAACGTGGGCCCTTTTACGACTTGTGGACTTCCACTCCCAGAATTCCCGAGCCTGGCCTGGAATTCTGGGAGTGGAAGTCCCCAAGTCATAAAAGACAGCCAGCATGCTTTGGGTGGACTTCCACTCCCAGAATTCCCCAGCCAGCATGCTTTAAGGGGGACTGGGTGCAGTTCAACTCCCAGAATTCCCCACCAGCACGCTTTAAGAGGCGTGGAATTCAACTCCCAGAATTCCCCAGCCAGGACACTTTAAGATGGGTGGACTTCAACTCCCAGAATTCTCTAGCCAGCATGTTTTAAGGTGGGTGGACTTCAACTCCCAGAATTCCCCAGCCAGCCTGCTTTAATAAGGGGGGACTTACACTCCCAGAATTCCCTAGCCAGCACGCTTTAAAGAATGTGGAAGTCCACACAGCTTAAAACAGGATTGTTCTGGGAGTGGAAGCCCACCCTTCTTAAAACATCCCAGGCTGACAAACACTGGGATTGCGGTATTCAAACAACCCACTGAGAAACCAAGAGCCAACATGTTTCAAGCCGTGGCTTGTTCTTCCTTGCCCAATTTCCCCAAGGCTCCGTCAAAATAAATCCAGGTCCTCCCCCCCTGCCCCCACCCCCGGATATATTTCCCAGAATCCCTCCGCTCCATCCCAGCTGCAGCCCTCTGGATAATGTTCCATTTGAATGGAAGCGAAACACTAATATGTGTGTCTGTGTCTGTGTGTGTGTTTGGGGAGGGGGGGGGACACCATCAGCTGGCCCAGCCAACCACAGCCAAAGGGGGATCTGTTTCCCAGCCCAGCCGCCGTCTGGAACGGGGCGGAGGAAAAATCGCCCTGTTCTGGAATGCCGTTCCGCTAAATTTTCCTGCCTCCGAAGGGGCCATCAGACACTGGAGGTTGGGGGAAATTCTCCTTCTCCCCCCACTGCTGTAATTGTCTGCAAATTTTGTGCAAGCTGAAAACAGTGTCTGCCCCCTGCCTCCAAAAACAAAAGAGAATAAAATAAGAGAATGGAAAAATGAGGGGGGGGGAGAAAGAAAAAAAATAAATCCATTGAAAGTAGCAAGGAAGAGAAACTATTTGGAATTAAGAGACGGTTCTCCATTTGCAACCATTCGTTTAGCGACCGAAGTTACGACAGGATTGGGGGGGGAAAAAAAGAGTGAATTTGAAGTTTCAACGGCTGTGGAAAAAAGGGGCTGATGACCCGTTTTTCACCTTTGCGACCGTTGCGGCGTCCCCAGGGTCAGGCGATCAGAATTGGGAACGCTTGGCAAATGGCTTGTATTTATGACGGTCGCAGTGTCCCGGGGTGTGTGTGTGTCATGTGATCTCCTTTTGCGACCTTCAGACAAGGAAGCCGGATTGACTTAACCACCGTTTTACTAATTTAACAACGGCCGTGATTTGCTTAATAACAGTGGCAAGAAAGGTCGTAAAATGGGGCAAGATTCATTTAACAACTTTCCCGATTGGCCACAAAGCGTTTGGGGCTCAGTGGCGGTCGTTAAGTTGAGGACTGCCTGTCCACGGCTGGAACTCTGAAACACGCTGTCAATTTTTCTCTTATTCAGTAATATTTTTGTCTCGTTCAATTACAATTTGAGCATGCGGAGATGATGTATAGGCAGTCCTCGACTTACAACCACAAGTGAGCCCAACATTTCTGTTGTTAAGCGAGACACTTGTGGAGTGAGATTTGACCCATTTTATGACCTTCCTTGCCACAGCTGTTAAGTGAATCGCCGCAGTGGATAAGTCAATGGGGAAGCCGGCGGGAAGTCGAAAAGGGTAACCATGTGACCTCCTTGCTTAATAGCAGTAATCAGGATTATTTATTTATTTATTTATTTTATTAATGGGATTTATATCCCGCCCTATCTCCCGAAGGACTCAGGGCGGCTAACAACAATAACATATAATAAGTACAGAAATTAAGATAAAAATAAAATTAAAATCATCTGTGCAATAAATTAAAATTAAAAATTAAAAATAAATTAAAAATTGTAAATATAATTAAAATGCCTGTCAGTCCAGGTCAGCCAGGTGGAAAAGGAGTGTTTTGAGGCCGCGGCGAAAGGATTGGAGATTTTGGGCCATCCGAAGCTCAGGGGGGAGCTGATTCCATAGGACTGGCGCTCCCACAGAGAAGGCCCTCCCCCTGGGGGTCGCCAGCCGACATTGCCTAGCCGACGGTACCCTGAGGAGGCCTTCTCTGTGTGAGCGTACTGGACGATGGGAAGTCGTTCCCGGCAGCAGATGGTTCTACAAGTATCCCGGGCCTAAGCCATGTAGGGCTTTAAAGGTAAGTACCAGCACCTTAAATCTCACCCGGAGGGCAACCGGTAGCCAATGCAGCTCACGCAGGAGGGGTGTAATATGGGAGTATCGGGGTGCTCCCATCACTACCCGTGCAGCTGCACTCTGCACCAGCTGAAGCCTCCGGGTGGTCTTCAAGGGCAGCCCCATGTAGAGAGCATTACAGTAGTCTATACAGGAGGTAACGAGTGCGTGGGTGACTGTACGTAGGGCATCTCAGTCCAGAAAGGGGCGGAATTGGTATATTAGGTGAATCTGGGCAAATGCCCCCCTAGCCACGACTCCAATATGATCTTCAAAACTGAGTCGTGAATCTAGGAGGACGCCCAGATTGCGTGCTCTATCAACGGGAGGTAACATCTCTCCTCCTATAGTCAAAGATGGAACCTCTTGGACTAAACGAGATGACGGTATGTAGAGCCACTCAGTCTTGGCCGGGTTGAGTCGAAGCCTGTTCTTTCCCATCCAAATCTGTACCGCTTCCAGGCAACGGGACAGGATTGCCGGAATGGCTGTTGCAATGTAGGGCCGCATCCCTTAGGAACAGAAATTCCGCTCCCGATTACCGTTATTAAACAAGGACTGGCAGTACTTCAGCTCTACGGACCTGCAAAGGTTTGTAAATGCGAGGATTGGTTGCAAGGTTACTTTTTTTAAATCCCTGTTGTAACTGCGAGAGATCGCTAAACAAGGACTGCAATAGTTTAAGTAGAAAAATGACACAGGAGCTGCAAGCTAATTTTCAACTGAGCCCCAAATTTCTGTTAATAAGTGAGACAGTCGTTAAATGAGTTTTGTCCCCATTTTACAGCCTTTCTCGCCACGGTTGTTAAGTGAATCTCTTCAGTTGTTAAGATAGCAACACGGTTGTTAAGTGAAGCTGGCTTCCCCATTAGCTTTGTTTGCCAGAAGGTCGCCAAAGGGGATCACATGACCCTGGGACACCGTGACCGTCATAAATATGAATCAGTTGCCAAGCATCTGAATTTTGATCGCACGAACACGGGGATGCTGCATTGGTCATAACTATGAAAAACGGTCCCAAGTCACATTTTTTTCAATGCCGTTTTTGAGCGGTCACTAAATGAACTGTTGTAAATCGAGGATTAATTACACAGGGAAGATATTTAGAGTCCTGGTCGTGAGTTAAGGACTGTGGACAGAGTAGGTCAAAAGAAACAAAGTCATCTTTATATCTTTTATTTAACTCAGGAACGGTTGTCTGAAATGGTATAGGTTTTCCTGCCTGAGCAGGGGGTTGGGCTAGATGACCTCCAAGGTCCCTTCCATCATCATCATCATCATCATTATTGATCATCGCACAGCCAGCCAGATGTTCAGACTGGATTTGGCCTTTTTGTCTACCTATCGAGTCCTTCCCAAGGACCTGGGATAGGCAGATGTTTGATGGTATTACAGATCTTGTCGCAGGATGGAAGCAGTTCCTAGTAAGGCCGCCTTTTGCAATTGACTAATGGCGGATTTGTCAATGCCGATGATGGTGTTCAAGTGGTGCTCCAGTTGTTTTGGGATTGCACCCAAGGCGCCTATTACTAGTGGTACTACTCTTGCTTGCCTTTGCCACAGTCTTTCTATTTCTATTTGTAAGTCTTTGCATTTTGTTATCTTCTCCAGTTCTTTCTCGTCTATTCTGCTGTCTCCAGGCACTGCCACGTCCACTCTCCAGACTTTTTTTGTCATCACCATGACCATCATCATTATTATTATTAAAGAACGTACCTCACGGCCATCTTGCCCCACGTTGGTCTGGGCCCTCACCACCGTCCGAATATTATCGTCCAATCGTCTGCAAAGATTTTAAAAAAAAGATAAGAAGTCTGAAAGTAATTCTCCGCGTCAACTTTTCTGGAGAAAAAGGTTGCCGAGATATTCTTAAATCCGACGGACCAAGAAACGGAGACGTTTCAAGCTTTAAAATAAATGCTGTTCCTTTGCAAACCATTTTTTAAGGCTGGAAGTTTGCTTCCACAAGCCTCAGGCAATCAGGAAAGGAAAAACTGAAACACAGGCAGTCCTCCACTTACAACAGTTCAAACTGACTGTTCAAAGTTACAACGGCACTGGAAAAAGTGACTTATGACTGCTTTTCACACTTTTATGACCGTTGCAGCCTCCCCAGGGTCACGTAATCAAAATTCAAAAGCTTGGCAACTGACTCACATTTATGACGGTTGCAAGTGTCTCGGGTGTGTGTGTGTGTGTGTGTCACGTGATCCCCATTTATGACCTTCTGACAGGCAAAGTCAAGGGGGAAGCCACTCACTTAACAACCAGTTTACTAATTTAACAACTGCAGTGATTCACTTAATGAATGTGGCAAGAAAAGTTGTGAAATGGGGTAAAACTCGTTTAACCAATTTCTCAGTCAGCCACATAAATTTTGAGCATAATTGTGGTCGTACGTTGAAGACTATCAGTAATCTCTTGATGGATGTCATTAATCACGCCATGGTGCTGAAATTAATACGCAATAAACCAGTTTTTGTCAACCGTGGCAACTTTAAAGTGCGCGGACCAGCACCCATAATTCCCCAGCCAGCATGCCTGAAGATGGGCAGACTTCAACTCCCAGAATCCCCCAGCCAATATCCTTCAATATGAGTGGACTTCCACTCCCAGAGCTCCCCAGCCAGCATGCTTTAAAATAGGTGGACTTCCACTCCCAGAATTCCCCAGCCATCACGCTTTAAGATGGGTGAACTTCAACGGCCAGAATTCCCCAGCCAACATGTTAAGTTAGGTGAACTCCAACTCCCAGAATTCCTTAGTCAGCCTGCCTAAAGATGGCTGGACTTCAACACCCAAAATTACCCAGAATTCCTGAGCCAGCACAGCTCAGCATGGAAACCTCTCCTGTTCCCCTCAGCATGGCTGGCTCAGGAATTCTGGGAGTTGAAGTCCACGAGTCATAAACTGGCCTAGGTCTAGACCAGGGGTAGGCAACCTTGGCTCTTTTATGACTCGTGGACTTCAACACCCAGAATTCCTGAGCCGGCATGGCTCAGCTTGGAAACCTCTCCCTTTCTCCTCAGCATGGCTGCTCAGGAATTCTGGGAGTTGAAGTCCACGAGTCATAAAAGAGGCCAAGGTTGCCTACCCCTGCTTTAGGGTGACTGAAATTCAGGTCCCACAATTGCCCAAGCAAACGGCTGGCTAGGGAATGCTGGGAATTGAAGTCCACACACCTGCACGTTGCCAAGGTTGAGAAACCCTGGTACACAGATGTTTCACTTTAAGGAAATTTGATGCAGATGCCACCCCTGCCAAGAAATGGAGGGGGAATAATAATAATAATAATAATAATAATAATAATAATAATAATAATAATAATAATAATAATAATAAAATAAAGTTGGAAGGGACCTTGGAGGTCATGTAGTCCAACCCCCTGCTCAGGCAGGAAACCCTATACCATTTCGGACAAATGGCTGTCCAGTCTCTTCTTAAAAACTTCCAGTGTTGGAGCATTCACCGCTTAATAACACCCATCCTCACTTACCTTATTTTCAACCTGATTTTGTTCACTACGTCATCGATATTGGCCAAAGACTGCAAGAGAAAAATAGGAGGGGAGGGGCAGGGCTTAATCTTTTCATTATGCACCATCAAGGGAATCAGATCCCCAATCTGCATTCATCAAACACATTCCATATATATATATATATATATATATATATATATATATATATATATATATATATATATATATATATATATATATATATATATATATATATATATAATTTATTATTTTTATGATTTCTTATTTTTTATTGATTGATTGATTGGTTGATTGATCGATTTATTGATCGATCAATTGATCGATTGGACTTATATGCCGCCCTATCTCCCGAAGGACTCAGGGCGGCTCACAACAATAAAACAGCTATAAAAAACAGTAATACAAATATTAAAAAAGAATTAAATTACAAAGCCCCA
This sequence comes from Vipera berus, assembly GCF_964194415.1. Taxonomy (NCBI): domain Eukaryota; kingdom Metazoa; phylum Chordata; class Lepidosauria; order Squamata; family Viperidae; genus Vipera; species Vipera berus. Next base: position 358,063,657 of record NC_138202.1, read on the forward strand.
TAATTAATTACTAAAACCAATAAAATTAAAACAATATTAAAAACCCCCATCCTCAGTCCAGGTTGGCCAGTTGGAAAAGATACGTCTTTAGGTCGCGACGAAAGGACCGGAGATCTGGGGCCATCCGAAGTTCTCGGGGGAGCTGATTCCAAAGGGCCGGCGCCCCAACAGAGAAGACCCTCCCCCTGGGGGTCGCCAGCCGACACTGTCTAGCCGACGGCACCCTGAGGAGACCCTCTCTGTGTGAGCGCACAGGGCGGAAGGAAGTCGTTCCTGGCAGCAGACGGTCCTGTAGGTATCCCGGGCCTAAGCCATGTAGGGCTTTATAGGTAAGGACCAGCACCTTGAATCTCACCCGGAGGGCAACCGGCAACCAATGTTCCCAGAATTCCTGAGCCAGCCACGCTGAGGGAAAAGGAAGAGGTTTCCAAGGTGAGCCATGCTGGCTGAGGAATTCTGGGAGTTGAAGTCCACCAGTCATGGAGGGGCCATAGTTCCCCCAAGCTGGCTGAGGAATTCTGGGAGTTGAAGTCCACAAGTCATGAAGGGGCCATAGCTCCCCCATGCTGGCTCAGGGATTCTGGGAGTTGAAGTCCACAAGTCATGAAGGGGCCATAGCTCCCCCATGCTGGCTCAGGGATTCTGGGAGTTGAAGTCCACAAGTCATGAAGGGGCCATAGTTCCCCCATGCTGGCTCAGGGATTCTGGGAGTTGAAGTCCACAAGTCATGGAGGGACCATAGTTCCCCCATGCTGGCTCAGGGATTCTGGGAGTTGAAGTCCACAAGTCATGAAGGGGCCATAGTTCCCCCATGCTGGCTCAGGGATTCTGGGAGTTGAAGTCCACAAGTCATGGAGGGACCATAGTTCCCCCATGCTGGCTCAGGGATTCTGGGAGTTGAAGTCCACAAGTCATGAAGGGGCCATAGTTCCCCCATGCTGGCTCAGGGATTCTAGGAGTTGAAGTCCACAAGTCATGAAGGGGCCATAGTTCCCCCATGCTGGCTCAGGGATTCTGGGAGTTGAAGTCCATGAGTCATAAAAGAGCCAAATTGCCTACCCCTGTGCTAGGTGGACAGGAGCTGGAGCAAGGAACAGGACCTCACCCCATCACGTGGCACTTGGCTCTTGAACACAGGCTATCAGCTTTCCAGCTGAGAAGCTCAGCATCTTTAACTGCTGAGCTACTGGGCTCCTCAAACGCAAAGTAAACCCTCTAAAACAGGGGTCTCCAACCACCTGGTCCATGGACCGGTACTGGACCAAGGCATGCCAGCAACCCGTCCACACAAAGAAGCAAAGCCCCATCCGCGGGATGCGGGCAGCACACAAAACCACACACTCTCCGGTCCGCGGAAAAACTTTTCTCTGCGGAACCGGTTCCTGGGGTCCAAAAGGTTGGGGGACCTCTGCTCTAAAAGCACTGCAGAATTTTTGCCCAGTGCGTGATCTCCGACACCCTAGGCCAAGGGTAGGCAACCTTGGCTCTTTTATGACTTGTGGACTTCAACTCCCAGAATTCCTGAGCCAGCCACGCTGAGGGGAAAGGGAGAGGTTTCCAAGCTGAGCCATGCTGGCTCAGGAATTCTGGGAATTGAAGTCCACGAGTCATAAAAGAGCCAAGGTTGCCTACCCCTGAATTAGGGCAATAGACTTCAATTCCCAGAATTCCTGAGCCAGCATGGGGGAATTATAGCCCCTTCATGACTTGTGGACTTCAACTCCCAGAATTCCTGATCCAGCCACGCTGAGGGGAAAGGGAGAGGTTTCCAAGCTGAGTCATGCTGGCTGAGGAATTCTGGGAATTGAAGTCCACGAGTCATAAAAGAGCCAAGGTTGCCTACCCCTGAATTAGGGCAATAGACTTCAACTCCCAGAATTCCTGAGCCAGCATGGGGAAATTATAGCCCCTTCATGACTCGTGGACTTCAACTCCCAGAATTCCTGAGCCAGCCACGCTGAGGGGAAAGGGAGAGGTTTCCAAGCTGAGCCATGCTGGCTCAGGAATTCTGGGAATTGAAGTCCACGATTCATAAAAGAGCCAAGGTTGCCTACCCCTGCCCTAGGCTAGCAAAATGCATTTAATTTACTTGTTCATCAGAATCAGAATAGAACTGGAAGGGACCTTGGAGGTCTTCTAATCCAGCCCCCTGCTCAAGCAGGCGATCCTATACCATTTTAGACAACTGACTGTCCAGTCTTTTCTTAAAAAAAAACCTCCAGTGATGGAACGCCCACGATTTCTGGAGGCAAGCTGTTCCACTGGGAAATTGTCCTCACTGTTCGGAAGCGTCTCCTTAATTCCAGGTTGCTTCTCTCCTTGATCAGTTTCCGTCCGTTGTTTCTTGTCTTGGCTTCCGGTGCTTTGGAAAATAAATTGACCCCCTCTTCTTTGTGGCAGCCCCTCAAATACTGGAATACTGCTATCATATCCTCCCCCGTACGTCTCCTCTCTAGAGTAGCCAAACCCAAATCCTGCAACTGTTCTTCATATGTTTGAGTCTGCAGGCCTTTAATCATCTTAGTTGATCTTCCAAGGAAGTTGCAAGGGAGGGAGGGAGAGAGAGAAGCGCAAGTGCCTCTCTCTATCTCTCTCTCTGCAAATGGCGGAGAATGACTGGGAGCCACAGAAGGCTGAAAGAGCCGCATGGGGCTCCAGAGCTGTGGGTTGCCGACCCGTGTTATAGGTCAGGGACTGCTTATAGGCAAGAATCAAGTCAGCTAACAGTCAGCACAAACTTGGTGCTACATCTGAGTCAAAGGAATTGAAGAGGGGTTGAATTTACCGTATTTTCCGGCGTATAAGACGACTGGGCGTATAAGACGACCCCCAACCTTTGAGATGATTTTCATGGGTTAAAGTCTTATACGCCGGAAAATACGGGTAAGTAGGAAGTCAGGGCTGCTTCTCAATTAGGTGAAGGTTTATCAAGAGCTTTTGGCCTCGAGATCAGCTTTGCTCTGCCTCGCCTAAACCTCGTCTCCTCTCGCGTTGGCGCCCCCTTCTACTTCAGCCACACGCGCTGGCTGTTTCAGCCAGGAGCGACGAGCATTGTGGCCCAACACTTCGGGGAGGCACCAGGTCTGAAAGAAGGCGGTTCTTTCCATAGGTTAGTTAATGAACAGGGTGGTGGAGGAGTGGGGGGGGGGAAGAAACGGGCTCAGCCCTGCGCCGCAAGCTTAAGATTCACACACACCCCCTCCCCAAGGCCACCTTCTACTTCAGGGCGGAGGGGCGACCCCGGGCTGCTGAAGCCCCAGCGCCAGCTTTCCGCTGCGGTCTGCCTGTCGCAATTCCCGAGCTGCGCCTTCCCGGGCGGGTGTTGCTGTAGGTTTGCCGCAGCACCACACCCTGAAGTCAAACTCCCAGGGTCAGGTGAAGCTTAGCTCTACACGAACATGTCAGGTCGGCCTCCGCCTGGCTTCCCGCGCTCCCTTGAGCTCTCATGCTCGCGGAGCGCCAGCGGCTCGGCACACGCTTAATTCCCGCTCCCTTCCAAAAGAAAAAAAAAAGGGCTGCTGCCGTAGGATGCTGGTAAGCTGGAGCCTCAGCCTCGGTTGGGCTGGTCGGTTTATTTATGAGGAGGTTGTCTTTCGCCATTCTCGAGCGCTGGATTTGTCCGTTTCCACTAACGTCTCTGCTCCCAAGGATTTACTATTTTCCGGCGTATAAGGCGACTGGGCGTATAAGACAACCCCCGACTTTTGAGAAGATTTTCATGCGTTAAAAAGTCGTCTTATACGCCGGAAAATACGGTAAACCACTTGTGGGAACATAACAATTCCAGGCTGATTCCTCTCTTGACGCTGCCCCTGGCCTCTGCCTGGCCTTCTACATGAAGTGATGGTTCCAATATTGTGCCTTTGGGAGCCCTGCTGGTTAGAATGTAACATTGCAGGCTAACTCTGCCTACAGCCAGGAGTTCGATCCTGATGGGGCTCAAAGGTGGACTCAGCCTTCCCTCCTTCCGAAGTCAGTAAAATGAGGACCCAGATGGTTGGGGACAAAACGTTGACTCTGTCAACTGCTTAGGGAGGGCTGTAAAGCACTGTGAAGCGGTACGTAAGGCTAAGGGTTATTGCTCGTACTGTTTGAACTGTCAATACATCAATGGTTGTAGCTCAAGGAATGCTTACAGACAAGAATCAAGTCAGCTAACAGTCAGCACAAACTTGGTGCTACATCAGAGTCAGAGGAATTGAAGAGGGGTTGAATTTAAACCATTTGTGGGAACGTAACGATTCCAGGCTGATTCCTCTCTTGACGCCGCCCCCAGCCTCTGTCTGGCCTTCTACATGAAGTGATAGTTCCAATATTGTGCCTTTGGGAGCCCTGGTGGTTAGAATGCACCATTGCAGGCTAACTCTGCCCACAGCCAGGGGTTCAATCTTGACTAGCTCAAGGTTGACTCCATCTTTCCGAGGTCGGCAAAATGAGAACCCAAATTGTTGGGGCAATATTCTGACTCGGTAAACTGCTCAGAGTGTGTTATAAAGCACTGTGCGGTGGTATGTACGTGCTATTGCCATTGCTATCAAATGAAAGGTCATAAGTCAAGGACTTGCTTGCACTTTCTGATGGGCCTCATTTGTGGCCTCGGAATTGCAGTAATAAAGAATATGAAAATAAATCAAAACCACACGGTATCATACAGTGGTGCGGATTCAACTCACTTGCTCAGTTGGGAAAAGAGTATTGATGTATTCCACTGCGTTGAAATCAGCCCTGTCCAGCGGATCTTGGCTGGGAAATACCTACCAATCAAAGAAGAAAGAAAAATTACAAATGAATGGCTGGGGTTGCAACTGCAAACATCATTAAATTGTACACTGATTCTACAACCTAAATTAGCATGGAATAGAATAGAATAGGGAATAGAGAATAAAATAGGATAAAAAGGTAAAGGTAAAGCTTCCCCCGCACATGCGTGCTAGTCATTTCCAACTCTAGGGGCCGGTGCTCATCTCCGTTTCAAAGCCGAAGAGCCAGCGCTTGTCTGAGGACGTCTCCGTGGTCATTTGGCCGGCATGACTAGACGCCAAAGGCGCACAGAGCGCTGTTACCTTCCCACCGTAGTGGTCCCTATTTTTCTACTTGCATTTTTGCATGCTTAATTTGAACTGCTAGGCTGGCAGGAGCTGGGACGAGTAACAGGCGCTCACTCTGTTACGCGGCACTCGGGATTCGACCCGCCAAACTGCCGACCTTCTGATCGACAGACTCAGCATCCTAACCCACTGAGCCACCGTGTCCCTAAAATAGGATAGGATAGGATAATAGGATAGGGACAGGACAGGATAGGAATAGAAAATAGAGAACAAGGAACAGGAATAGGAATAGAAAATATAGAATAGAATAGAATAGAATAGAATAGAATAGAATAGAATAGAATAGAATAGAATAGAATAGAATAGAATAGAATAGAATAGAATAGAATAGAATAGAATAGAATAGAATAGAATAGAATAGATGGAATGGAATGGAATAGAATAGCAATCAAAGAAGAAAGAAAAATTACAAATGAATGGCAGGGACTGCAATTGCAAACAACATTAAATTTTACACTGATTCTACAATCTAAGATTTTTAGCAGCATGTCTTCTATATTTTTCCCTCTATATGTATATTGGATTTATGTTAATGTAGTTAACTGATCTTGTTTGTTAAAACTGAATAAATATGGGACCCTTGGTGCTCTCAGAACTTGGTGGGTTTTTGCAGACGTTTCGTGACCCAACCAGGTAGCATCTTCAATGCTGGGAAGAAAGGAAGTTTGCTTGCACTCCCACCAATACTGACAAGGCAAGCTGTTGTTGTTGTTAGTTGCGAAGTTGTGTCCGACCCATCGCAACCCCATGGACAACATTCCTCCAGGCCTTCCTGTCCTCTACCATCTTCTGGAGTCCATTTAAGCTCACGCCTACTGCTTCAGTGACTCCATCCAGCCACCTCATTCTCCGTCGTCCCCTTCTTCTCTTGCCCTCCATCTTTCCCAGCATTATGCTCTTCTCCAGGGAGTCCTTCCTTCTCATTAGGTGGCCAAAGGATTTGAGTTTCAACTTCAACTTCTGGCCTTCTGAAGAGCAGTCAGGGTTGATCTCCTCTAGGACTGACCGGTTTGATCGCCTTGCACTCCAAGGGACTCGCAGGACAAGGCAAGCTACTAGGGAGAGCATGGCTGGCTGGGGAATTCTGGGAGTTGTAGTCCACACAGCTGCAAATGGTCAGGACTGAGAAACACCAATCAAACAAGACTGACAGAGAAGATATATTTGTTTTGCTTCATAAAACTCCTCTGTGACTTAGTTAAATGTAAACTCGTCACTATATTTTTAAAAACTGTTCACCCTTATATTTCACTGATAAACATAAATGTAAGATCGAGAACTACCAGATGTACAGGCAGGATTTCGAAGAGGCAGAGGAACTAGAGATCAAATTGCTAACATACGCTGGATCATGGAGAAAGCTAGAGAGTTCCAGAAAAACATCTACTTCTGCTTCATTGACTATGCTAAAGCCTTTGATTGTGTGGATCATAACAAACTGTGGCAAGTCCTTAAAGAGATGGGCATACCAGACCATCTTATTTGTCTCTTGAGAAATCTATATGCGGGCCAAGAAGCAACAGTGAGAACTGGACACGGAACCACTGATTGGTTCAAAATTGGGAAAGGAGTCCGGCAAGGATGTATACTGTCACCTTGCCTATTTAACTTATATGCAGAGCACATCATGAGAAAGGCAGGGCTAGATGAATCAAAAGTTGGAATTAAGATTGCCGGAAGAAACATCAACAACCTAAGATATTTTATTTTATTTATTTTATTTTAATTCCATTTATATCCCGCCCTTCTCCGAAGACTCAGGGCGGCTTACAAGCTTAGCAGTAGCCTTCATTCTGTGTATATGCCTGCTTATTAGGGCTTTCACACACACACCCCAAGCGGCATTATTACAAAGTCAGCTTATTGCCCCCAACAATCTGGGTCCTCATTTTACCTACCTCGGAAGGATGGAAGGCTGAGTCAACCTTGAGCCTGGTGGGATGCGAACCTGCACTAATTGCAGGCAGCTGGTGTTACTTAAGGAGGCATTAGCCCACTGCTCTACCAAGGCTCTTATATGCAGATGATACCACTCTAATGGCAGAAAGTGAAGAGGAACTAAAGAGCCTCTTGTTGCGAGTGAAGAAGGAGAGTGCAAAACTTGGGTTGAAACTAAACATTAAGAAAACCAAGATCATGGCATCTGGCCCTCTCAATTCCTGGCAAATAGATGGGGAAGAAATGGAAGTAGTGACAGATTTTATTTTCCTGGGCTCCAAGATCACTGCAGATGGGGACTGTAGCCAAGAAATTAAAAGACGCTTGCTCCTGGGGAGGAAAGCCATGGCAAATCTAGACAGCACACTAAAAAGCAGAGACATCACCCTGTCAACAAAAGTGCGTATAGTCAAGGCTATGGTCTTCCCAGTTGCAATGTATGGCAGTGAAAGCTGGACCATAAGAAAGGCTGAGCGTCAAAGAATTGAGGCCTTTGAACTATGCTGCTGGAGAAGACTCCTGCGAGTCCCTTGGACTGCAAGGCGATCAAACCGGTCAGTCCTAGAGGAGATCAACCCTGACTGCTCTTTAGAAGGCCAGATCCTGAAGCTAAAATTCAAATCCTTTGGCCACCTAATGAGAAGGAAGGACTCACTGGAGAAGAGCCTAATGCTGGGAAAGGTGGAGGGCAAGAGAAGAAGGGGACGACAGAGAATGAGGTGGCTGGATGGAGTCACAGAAGCAGTAGGCGTGAGCTTAAATGGGCTCCAGAAGATGGTAGAGGACAGGAAGGCCTGGAGGAACGTTGTCCATAGGGTCGCGACGGGTCGGACACGACTTCGCAACTAACAACAACAAAAGATTTACCTTTCAAACTTTACCTTGCCTACTTCCCTCAAGTCTGAAACCACTATTTTCAATTGGAAGATCCCTTGGAATGGCGTGAATTCAAATAATTGAGCTTTTTATGGATTCATAAAGCCCAGTAATCCAGAACCACTTTGTACAGGTAGTCCTCTACATAGGACCACAATTGAACTTCTGTTGCTAACTGAGACATTTGTTGAGTGAGTTTTGCCTCATTTAACGACTTTTCTTAGTCTAGTTGTTAGGCGAATCACTGCAGTTGTTAAGTGAGTCACACGGTCCTTAAGTGAATCCGGCTCCCTCATTGACTTTGCTTTGTCAGAAGGTTGCAAAAGGGGATCACGTGACCCTGGGACGCTGCGACCGTCATAAATATGAGCCAGATGCCAAGCGTCTGAATTTTGATCACGTGACCATACCATGGGGGGGAGATGCTGCAATGGTCGTGTGAAAAACGGTCCTAAGTCACATTTTTTTCAACGCCGTTGTAACTTTGAACAGTCATGAAATGAACTGTCGTAAGTCGAGGACAGCCTGTATACTGTGGAGGGAGAAGGCATCCCTGCATTTCTCTCGAGAAGAACCAGAAGGAACCGAAAATATAAAAGGCCGATTAGACTATGATTTGAAAAGGATTAAAATTAAAATGAATATATAGATCTCATAACTCTTATTGTCATTTTTGCAGCGGGCAGATGGGCCCACGTTAAAAATGAAATTCTGTCGCCTGCTCTCCAAAAAAGCCTACCCGTACATCACACGTCTAGAAACATGCTACAGACATACATACGTCTATACCAGGGCTAGGCAACCTTGGCTCTTTTATGACGCGTGGACTTCAACTCCCAGAATTCCTGAGCCAGCAGGGCTCAGCTTGGAAACCCCTCCCTCTCCCCTCAGCATGGCTGGCTCAGGAATTCTGGGAGTTGAAGTCCACGAGTCATAAAAGAGCCAAGGTTGCCCACCCCTTGTCTAGGCCTAGACCACTTTATGACTGGTGGACTTCAACTCCCAGAATTCCTGAGCCAGCCCACTGAGGGGAAAGGGAGAGGTTTCCAAGCTGAGCCATGCTGGCTCAGGAATTCTGGGAGTTGAAGTCCACACGTCATAAAAGAGCCCAGGTTGCCTACCCCTGGTCTATACTTACACCCTTACATATAAATATACATGTCAGTGTGAATCAGTGTCCATCTTGAAATGCAGTGAGGAAGCTTTGAGAGTGCAGATAGAAAAGGATTGATGACTTCATGGATGACATTTGGGCATTTATTTTCTTCACTATGGGTGGAAAATGACGAGTTTTGGGGGGGGTGCTGCCCCCCCAAACCCTTTGTCATCCTAAAGGCATCCTAAAGGCATCCAGCCCACCCACCCATTTTATCCCTTCTGGAGGACCCCTGTGGATACCCCAGCCTTCCCTTGGACCCCTACAATCCCATCTCCAAAGGGACCCCAACTCCATCTGGCTGAGGCTGATGGGAACTGGAGTCCAAAGCTCCTGAGCAGCCCCCAAATCCAGGGGGTCTTTTCCGCCCCCATTAAGGTCACCTCCAGGGACCCTTCCCTAGAGGGGAGCTGCCCCCAATAAGCCCCCCCCTTAAATATGGACCCTCTCTAAGCAGCCCCCTGCCCCCCCTCCCACCCCTTTAATTAGCATACTAAGGCTCCGCCCTGTCCCCCCCAAGCCACGCCCCCCCGCCCTTCCAACCACGCCCCTCGCCCCATTCACCTGCTCAATGGCCAGCTGCACCTCCGGCGCCAGCTGCAAGGCGGCCTCCAGCTCCTCGGCCAAGTCGAGCTCTTCGTCCTCCATCCCGGCTTCTCTTCCCCGCACAGCGGCGGCGGCGGAGGAGGAGGCGCGACTTCCGGGTACAGCGGCATTCTGGGATGCTGGAGGAACGCGAGCTGCGCACGCGCACGGTTCGGACAATGAGCGTCGCGGGAGGCGCGGCGAGCAGCGGAGGCCACGCCCCCTCAAGGGTCCTGTCTGGGGAAGGGAAGCCGCTAGGTGGCGCTGGCGCCGCGTTCGGGTTTTGTTAGTGAAGTTAAAAAATATATATAAAAAATTAAAGTCTTCTGACTCCCGTGCCTCTGAGCAAGTACAGAGGGCCTTCTGCTCCAGGAGTGCTTGGGGGGGAAAGGCCAAAGTACTGTATTGTAAGGCGACCAGAGTCCCTTTGGGTAGTATTCAAGATGGACATTGATTAATATTTATATGTCTATTTATGTGTAAGGGTGAAAGTTTATATATATGTTGTATATAGCATGTTTAAATGTGTGCTATGCCTTGTATATGTACACTTTTGAGAGCAAGCAAAATAAATTTCATTTTTAATGTGTGCCAATGTGCCCACAGTAAAAAAAATGACATTAAAGGTTTATCTATCTATCTATCTATCTGTCTGTCTGTCTGTCTGTCTGTCCATCTGTCTATCCATCCATGATCATCTATCTATCTATCTATCCATCCAACCATCCATCCAACCATCCATCCATCCATCCATCCATCCATCCATCCATCCATCCATCCATTTATCTATCTATCTATCTATCTATCTATCTATCTATCTATCTATCTGTCTGTCTGTCTGTCTGTCTGTCTGTCTGTCTGTCTGTCTGTCTGTCTGTCTGTCTATCTCTATCTCTGTCTATTCTCTTATCATATCTCTCTCCATCCTTATCTCTATCATCTCTCATCTGTCTGTCTATCTATCTATCTATCTATCTATCTATCTATCTATCATCTATCTATCTATCTATCTATCATCTAATTTATCTACTTATCTGTCTGTCTGTCTGTCTGTCTATCTATCTATCTATCTATCTATCTATCTATCTATCTATCTATCTATCTATCTATCTTCCTACAAGCCATTAGAATTCTCAACACGAACAAACTGGAACTATAAATACTTGTATTTGTAGTTTTTTAATTTTTTAGTTTAGAGTTATGTGTAGTTTGTGTTCTGTTCTTCGTTTGATTCGTGTTGTCTGATGTAGCTCCTTAGCCCTGGGGAAACGTTGTTTCATTTCACTGTGTACTGTAATGTATATTGTTGAAATGACAATAAATTCTACTACTACTACTACTACTACTACTACTACTACTACTCTCTCCTATCAATCCATTTCCTATCTATCTATCTATCTATCTATCTATCTATCTATCTATCTATCTATCTCTTTCTCCTATCAATCCATTTCCTATCTATCTATCTATCTATTGACAATTAGCATATACATTTAATTAATAAATATTTAATAAAAAATAAATCGAAAGCCCAAAGTGCATGGAAAAGTCAGCCTAGGATATTAGCTAGGGCAGTGCTTCCCCAACTTTCTCCTTCCTTTCCAAAATTGCCAATCAGAAACTCCTTTTTGCCCAATGTTAAGTCATCACCGCCACCATCATTGTAGCCAGGGTCCGTCCACTGCAGGATGAAGGCCTCTTCCGCATGTCTCCAACCCATGTGGTCCAGAGCTTCCTTATGCCAACTGGACAGGCCATACTGGCTGATCTCGTCACTCCATCTTGTTTTAGGTCTCTCTCGTGGACATTTTTGGTCAAGCAGGATCCATTCTACGACCACCTTGGTCCACCGGCCGTCAGTTAATTCAATGTTTATTGCTCAAGCCTAAACACAGGAATCTTCTCAGACTGATGATTTGCACCGGTAACCACAAACAACTAGTGCAAACTGATCACTACGAGATGATCACTTGGCCATGAGCCAGCCGTGTGCAGCAGCAGCCAAAAAAGATAATACAATCCTGGCTTGTATATAATAATAATAATAATAATAATAATAATAATAATAATAATAATAATAATAATAATAATAATAATAATAATAATAATAATAATAATAAACCTTTATTGTCAAAGTATAACATGTGTACATTGAGATTAGCTGAGCCTCTCCCCGTGCTCCCTCCCCACAACACACAGTGACAACAAACCCTCCATCCTACCACACCATGTGAACCAACTACACCACACACCGGCCTCCCAAGTCAATTCTGCATAAAATTCACAAAAGTTATTTCTCATTCAAAAGCCTAACAGCCCACGGATAAAAGCTGTTTTTCAGCCTGTTGGTGCGGCTGGCTATACTCCTATATCTCCTACCCGATAGTAGGAGAGTAAAGAGATACCATCCAGGGTGTGAGTTGTCCCTGAGAATTTTCCTCACTCTTCCAAGGTACCGAGCCCTGGCGAGGTCATCCAGTGGTGTCAGGGGACAGCCCACAATGTCTTGTGCTGTGCTCACTACCCTCTGTAATACTTTCCTATCCGCGGCTGTCAGACCAGCATACCAAACCACAATACCATACGAGAGGATGCTCTCTATAGTAGACCGGTAAAAGAGGGTCATTAGCCGTTGTTCTACCCTGTTCTTCCGCAAGACCCTAAGAAAGTGAAGCCTCTGTTGGGCCTTTCTAGCCACCTGAGTTGTGTTAACTTTCCAGGTAAGATCTTCACAGAGGTAGACTCCCAGGAATTTAAAGGAGGAAACTCTCTCCACACAGTCCTCCCCGATGTAAAGTGGGGCAGGTTCCTCCTTTTTTCTCCGGAAGTCTAACACCATCTCTTTTGTCTTGCCAATGTTTAGGTGCAAGTTGTTGTTACTACACCATATGGATAGTTTTTGTACTTCTGCCCTGTATGCTGTCTCATCCCCACCTGTAATAAGACCCACCACAGTTGTATCATCTGCAAACTTGATTATCGCAGTGGATGGGTCAGATGATACACAATCATATGTGTATAAAGAGTACAGGTAGGGACTAAGCACACAGCCCTGTGGCGTGCCGGTGCAAAGCTTCAGGGAGGTGGACAAAGCAGACCCGACCCTCACTGTTTGTAACCGATCCCTAAGAAAGTCTTGAATCCAATCGCAGATGGCGGGGGAGAATTTCAAGTCAGTCAGCTTCTCGATGAGAATGCTCGGCAAAATGGTGTTGAAAGCCGAGCTGTAGTCAACAAAAAGCATCCTGACATAACTTCCAGGTTTCTCGAGATGACTTGCTACAGAGTGTAAAGCAGTAGCTATGACATCGTCTGTCGTCCTGTTTCCCCTGTAGGCAAATTGATGTTTATCAAAGTCCAGTGGGAGGCATGTCCTAAGATGTTGGAGAACCAATCTTTCGAAGCATTTCATGACTACAGACGTTAAAGCAATAGGTCTGTAGTCATTCAGGCACTCAACTGCAGTTTTCTTGGGGACTGGGACAATGGTAGCTGCTTTCAAGCAAGATGGTACACATGCCGTTTGCAAGGAGATGTTAAAAATCCTTGTCAGGACCCCTGCTAATTGGTCGGCACAATTCCTGACCACTATCCCCAGCACCCCATCTGGGCCTGCGGCTTTGCTGGGATTCACAGCCTTTGTGAGATGGCCTCACGAGATCGATGGTTCGTTAAGGTGCTTCCAAGGAAAAGGCAGCACGCAGGGATGCAATCAGTCAAAGCTTTATTTAACGATAGAGTAAAGAGAAAGAGTTCCCTGGCATGGAGGCATCCATGCCTGGATTGAGCTCATGGATCAGCAAGCAAGCAAGCAGGAGAGAGAACAAAGAGAGCAAGGGGAGAGCAGCCCCTGAGCAGAGGTTTTTATGGGGGGCCTCAGCCCCTCCCTTACCAATTAACTCTCTCCAATGGGGCTGCAGGGGCCGGGGACCCCTGACCCACCAGTGAGAGCAAAGATGCCTCTTTGCTCCCATCTGATGACCTTTTGGGGGAACTGCCATGGCCGGCACAAAAACATCTAACAGCCTTCAATACAGCTCTCACTTGGTGTTCACACAGGGTGAGTGGCTGAGAGTCAGAAGGCCGGCCAGCAAAGGCTACGGCAGAAATCTTCAAACTTGGCCCTTTTATGACTTGTGGACTTCAACTCCCAGAATTCCTCAGCCAGTGTGACTGGCTGAGGAATTCTGGGAGTTGAAGTCCACAAGTCATAAAAGGGCCAAGTTTGAAGATCTCTAGGCTACGGGGTCTGGTCTTTTAACCTCGTAGCGGGCGAAGAAGATATTCAGCTCCTCAGCCAACGAGGCATCGGTGTTCGCCGTGCTCCTCGTGCTGCCCTTATAGTTGGTTAAGTGCTGCAGTCCCTGCCATACTTGCCTCGGATCGTTATCTGCTAAGTGGTTCTCCACCTTTTGTTTGTATTGTTGTTTTGCCATCCTAATGCCTCTTCTGAGATTTGCCCTGGCCTCTCTGTATGCGTCCCTGTCCCCTGCCTTAAAGGCAGAATCCCGGGCTCTCAGGAGTGCTCGTATCTCTGCAGTCATCCAGGGTTTACAGTTCCCGTAAACTCTAATGCACTTATCCGTTGTTACGCTATCGGTGCATGTTCTAATATAAGAGAGTACGGCATCTGTATATGAATTTAGATCTTCTTGCTTGAGGACTAGCCTCTTTCCATTTCAGTCCCTTTACTCTCTTGAAGGCCTTGTATACTTTTCCTTTGTTCTCTAATCCAGGGGTCCCCAAACTGGCCGGCGGCCCGTAGTGGGCCGTGGCCGGCTGGCCATCGGGCCGCAGGACAGGCTGGCCAGGGTGTGTGCATGTGCGCGCACCCCCCCTCACTTGTGCTAGCACCGAAGCCGCAGGGCGCAAAAACAGGATGCCGTGCCACGCAAAAATGGGCCGCCGCTGCGCCTTGGGGTGCGAAAATGGGATGCCACCATTGCACCTCGGGGTGCAAAAACGGGCCGCTACCGCACTGCGGGACACAAAAAAAGTCCAACACCATGCAAGGTGCAAAAATAGATGATGACACACCTTGGGGCAGAGAAACGGGCCACTGCCACGCTACAGGTTGGAAAAACGGCACCGCCGCACCACACGGCACAAAAATGGGCCACTGCTGCGCCTCAGGGCGCAGAATCAAGGCACTGCACTATGTAAGAACGGGGCAGGGCTAGTGAGTATCACGCAGGTGTTAGGCCCGGCCTGTTTATGATGCGCACATGCTTGTGGCCCCGTGTGCCTGCACGCACACACTCACATGTAAAATGTTTCCCCCTCCCTTTTCCTCCAGTCCACCAACTGACAAATCTTGGTGACCTCTATGCTAATCCATGTGCGGGTCTTTCTTTGTTGTCTTGTGATGCCGAGCATGTATGATTCCATGCCTCTTTGCGTCACTGCTTTTGTATCAATTGTGAGGTTACTGTCCATGTTAGAGCAGGTAGCACATACTGATTGAAAACTTTTCAGGCGTAAGGGGATTGTTCTTGAAAATTATGCTTAGCTTGCTGAATGCCTAACAACCACATTTAACATCCCAATGTAAATAAAACACTTTTAATCTGGGTGTCTAATCTTGGCAATTTTAAGACTTGTGGACTTCAGTTCCCAGAATTCCCCAGCCAGCCTTCCTGGCTGGGGAATTCTGGGATTTGAAGTCCACCCATCTTAAAAATTGGACACCCCTGCTATAAATCAATTTAAACATCCCTGTTGTGATTGGGTAATGGCTTCAGGTGTCATTACCCAAAGGAAAAAAAACCCACTTTTATCTAATTCTGCCTAATTTACCCAGGTGTGGAAACCACCAGGCTAAGGAAATGTTAAATAAAAGTATCAAAAAGTCCAGATCAAAACGTCCTCCCGATTTCACCAAATGTTAAAGTGTTTGAAAAAGGCTGAATTTTGGCTATCTGGAAAGATTTTCATGCCCAGAGGATTGCAATTTTTTTATTCCTTCAGGAATCGTACAATTTCCTTGCCCATGAAAAATCTACTCCTCTGCATTCGCACAACACACTATTCCAAACCAGTGGTTTGCAATTTTTGCTCCTTCCTGAAGACAAATTGGAAACATTTATAATAATAATAAAGTTGGAAGGGACCTTGGAGGTCATCTAGTCCAACCCCCTGCTCAGGGAGGACACCCTATACCATTTCAGACAAATGGCTGTCCAGTCTCTTCTTAAAAGCCTCCAGTGTTGAAGCATTCACCACTTCTGGAGGCAGGTGGTTCCACTGGTCAATTGTTCTAACTGTCAGGAAGTTTCTCCTTAAATTCAGGTTGCTTCTCTCCTTGATTAATTTCCATCCGTTGCTTCTTCTCCTTCCTTCAGGGGCTTTGGAGAATAGCTTGACTCCCTCTTCTTTGGGGCAGCCCCTGAGATATTGGAACACTGCTATCATGTCACCCCTCACCCTTCTCTTCGTTAAACTAGACATACCTAATACCTAATTTAAGAACAGTCCATCTATCAAAGCTTGGCAACTCCTATAATTCTGCCCCCAGTTGCAGTCGTAAGTGGAGAACTACACCCACCTTCCCTGTTTGTTTCCCACAAAGTCCATGGAGAAGAACACAAGTTCCACTGAAAAGCCGCTCACATTGTCCTTTGCCAGGCAACAGCCCTGGACTGGCCTGGTTGCAAGTCGCTTGCAAATTCCTGCCGTCTTTTTTCATGGGAAACGGGACGGGAAGTTACAAAGTAGTGGATGGGAAAAAAATAAATCAATCAAGGAGAGAAGCAACCTAGGACTAAGGGAAAACAACCCAACAGCGAGAACAATTAATCAGTGGAACGACTTGCCTCTGGAAGTTGTGGGTGCTCCAACACAGGAGGTCTTTAAGAAGAGATTGGACGGCATTTTATCTGGAATGGTGTAGGCCAGGGGTAGGCAACCTTGGCTCATTTATGACTCGTGGACTTCAACTCCCAGAATTCCTGAGCCAGCATGGCTCAGTATGGAAACCTCTCTTTCTCCTCAGCATGGCTGGCTCAGGAATTCTGGGAGTTGAAGTCCACAAGTCATAAAGCGGCCTAGGCCTAGGCCAGGGATAGACAACCTTGGCTCATTTATGACTCGTGGACTTCAACTCCCAGAATTCCTGAGCCAGCATGGCTCAGTATGGAAACCTCTCTTTCTCCTCAGCATGGCTGGCTCAGGAATTCTGGGAGTTGAAGTCCACAAGTCATAAAGCGGCCTAGGCCTAGGCCAGGGGTAGGCAACCTTGGCTCATTTATGACTCGTGGACTTCAACTCCCAGAATTCCTGAGCCAGCATGGAGTTGAAATCGAAGAGTCATAAAAGAGCCAAGGTTGCCTACCCCTGGTATAGGTTTTCCTGCCTGAGCAGTGGGTTGGACTAGAACAGGGGTCGGCAACCTAAAAAAGGAAAAGAGCCACTGGGAACCGGTTCCATCACAAATTAAAAAAAGTGGGAGCCGCGTGCATGTGTCCATGCACGCGCATGTGCAAAAAAAGTTTTGCGCATGCGCAAAACGGTTTTTTGCGCATGCGCGGACTCACGCGGTTGCCATTTTTTTAAAAAAGTGAGATGGAACCGGTTCCCGGTTGCCCGACGGCGACGGCCCGTCTGCAAAGCTGCCGCTTTCAGCAGCTTTGCAGACGGGCCGCGGCAGCTTCCTCAAAGAGCAGCGCCCCTGCCCATTCTGAGAGGTGCGCACGCACCTCTCCGAACGACCGGAGGTGCGCGCGCACCTCCCCAAACCTTTGGAGAGGTGCGCGCGTACCTCCGCGCGAACGGGCAGAGGTGCCGCTCTTTGAGGAACCTGTAGCGGCCCGTCTTTCGGCAGCTTCGGAGACGGGCCGCTACAGCTTCCTCAAAGAGCGGCATCTCTGCCCGTTCGCGCGGAGGTACGCGCGCACCTCTCAGAATGGGCAGGGGCGCTGCTCTTTGAGGAAGCTGTAGCGGCCCGTCTGCAAAGCTGCCGAAAGCGGCAGCTTCGGAGACGGGCCGCGACAGCTTCCTCAAAGAGCGGCACCTCTGCCCGTTCGCGCGGAGGTACGCACGCACCTCTCCAAAGGTTTGGGGAGGTGCGCGCGCACCTCCGCCCATTCAGGGGAGGTGCGTGCACCTCTCCAAACGGGCGGTGCCACTCTCCATTTGGAGAGGTGCGCGCGCACCACTGCCCGTTCAAAGAGGTGCGCGCGCACCGGGCGGCTGGGAGCCACAGGAGACGGCTCAAAGAGCCGCATGCGGCTCCGGAGCCGCGGGTTGCCGACCCGTGGACTAGAAGTCCCTTCCAACACTGTTATACTGTTCTATTCCATCATTCTTTTCATTAAACTAGACATACCGAATTAGAATAGAATAGAGCTGGAAGGGACCTTGGAGGTCATCTAGTCCAGGGCTTTTCAACCTTTTCACCCATTGTACCACTTTTAGGATATGGCAACATCTGAGTACCACCAGTCACCTAGCAAGGTGTCAAAAACTTGATGACCCCCCCCAAAAAAGAGAAAAAAGTGATGAAGTACAGGTAGTCCTCGACTTACAACAGTTCGCTTAGTGAGTGTTTGAAGTTACAATGGCGCTGAAAAAAGTGCCCCCCCCCAAGCCACAGCCGAGCAAGATGCCTGCCTACCCACCCGCCCGGCGGCGCTCTTCCTCCTGTCCAAGGTTTTCATTGTTGTGAGCATTTCTGTTGAGGATTGGCAGCAGGGTTGGGGTGGGGGGGTGTTTGGTTTTTATTCCCCCCACTGTGCTAGGGGGGTGCAGCAAGGTTTGGTCACTTCACATGACCCTGGGACACTGTGACTGTCATAAATATGAATCAGTTGCCAAGCATCTGAATGTAAATCACAAGAGCCTGGCGCTGATCCTGGCGCTTCCACTGAACCCTGACAGCCCTGCAGCTCCAGCCCTCTCTCGCTCAGGCTTGTGCGGTGCTGCCACCACTTCAGCTCATTCCCCTCCCCTGCTACCACTTTTCTAGGATGGTCGCGTACCACCTGCCAGGTGCCCATGTACCACAGGTGGTACCCGTACCACTGGTTGAAAAGCCCTGTTCTAGGCCAGCCCCCTGCTTAAGCAAGAGAACCTCTACCATCTCAGACAAGTCACTGTCTAGCGGCCTCTTCTTAAAAATTTCCAGTGATGGAGCGTCCACGATTTCTGGAGGCTAGCTGTTCCACTGGTTAATTGTCCTCACTGTTAGGAAGTTTCTCCTTAATTCCAGGTTGCCTCTCTCCTTGATCAGTTTCCATCCATTGTTTCTCGTCCTGCCCTCTGGTGCTTTGGAGAATAACGTGACCCCCCTCTTCTTTGTGGAAGCCACTCAGATACTGGAATACTGCTATCATGTCGCCCTTGTTTCTTCTTTTCCTTAGACTAGCCCAGGGGTAGGCAAGCTTGGCTCTTTTATGACTCGTGGACTTCAACTCCCAGAATTCCTGAGCCAGCCACGCTGAGGGGAAAGGGAGAGTTTCCGAGCTGAGCCATGCTGACTCAGGAATTCTGGGAGTTGAAGTCCACGAGCACCAGTTGCGGCCCTATCTGGACCGAGATGCCCTACGCACAGTCACCCATGCGCTCGTGACCTCCCGGCTAGACTACTGCAACGCTCTCTACATGGGGCTGCCCTTGAGGACCACTCGGAGGCTTCAACTGGTGCAGAATGCGGCCGCGCGAGTTGTTATGGGAGTTTCCCGATACTCCCGTGTAACACCTCTTCTCCGTGAGCTACATTGGCTTCCGGTTGTCCTCCGGGTGAGATTCAAGGTGCTGGTGATGACCTATAAAGCTCTAAATGGCTTGGGTCCGGATTATCTAAGGGAACACCTGCTGCCGGCATCAACTTCCCATTGTCCTGTGCGCTCCCACAGGGAGGGCCTTCTCAGGGTGCCGAAGGTTAGGGAGTGCCGGCGGGTAATCCCCAGAGGGAGGGCATTCTCTGTGGGCGCGCCTGCCCTTTGGAATGATTTACCTGTGGAACTCCGGACTGCCCCCAATCTGCGTTCATTTCGCCGGGACCTGAAAACCTGGCTTTTCGATCTATCAGGCCTGGACTGAAGGGGTTTTAGCTTTTTAAATATTGTTTTAACTGTTGGGCTTAATTAATTTAATTTATTTTAATTTTATATTATCTTTATATTGTATTTTATGCTGCCCTGTAAACCGCCCTGAGTCCTTCGGGAATAGGGCGGTATAAAAATCTAAATAAATAAATACATAAATACATAAATACATAAATACATACATACATACATACATACATACATACATAAATAAATAAATAAATAAATAAATAAATAAATAAATAAATAAATAAATAAATAAAAGAGCCAAGGTTGCCTACCCTTGGCCTAGGCCTAGGCCTAGGCCTAGGCCACTTTATGACTCGTGGACTTCAACTCCCAGAATTCCTGAGCCAGCCATGCTGAGGGGAAAGGGAGAGTTTCCGAGCTGAGCCATGCTGGCTCAGGAATTCTGGGAGTTGAAGTCCACGAGTCATAAAAGAGCCAAGGTTGCCTACCCTTGGCCTAGGCCTAGGCCACTTTATAACTCGTGGACTTCAACTCCCAGAATTCCTGAGCCAGCCACGCTGAGGGGAAAGGGAGAGTTTCCGAGCTGAGCCATGCTGACTCAGGAATTCTGGGAGTTGAAGTCCACGAGCCATAAAAGAGCCAAGGTTGCCTACCCCTGGACTAGCCAAACCCAAGTCTTGCAGTCGTTCTTCCTATGTTTTAGTCTCCAGGCCGTGGATCATCTTAGTTGCTCTTCTCTGTACTCTTAGTGACAAGCCAGCTTAACCTACCAGATGAATGTACAGGAACTCATATCTTGCTGAGCTTCACTAAATATAATGTGATTTATTTGGCGTTGGTCCACCTGTGCAAACCAAGGCATGTATAAAAGATGTCTGGCTGACTTAGGGTAGGATGTAAACAATGTACCGAGGTAGCCAAGCCTTTTCCAATCTCTCCTGTTTAAAAATCGGGAACGATATTTCCCTAACCGGCAAATCCGGTTGCACAAATTAGATTGTCACAGAGGCCAGTCTTACCAGTCCTGGGGCATACGCGTCCAGACAAATTTATTTATTTGCTCACTTTATTTGTTTAATTCAATTCAAATGAATAGGTGGCAGGAACCTGTGCGGTCTTGAGTTGACACATGCATGCACACACACACACACACACACACACACACACACATACAGTATATATGAAGGGGAAGGAGAAGGGGAAGGGGAAGAGGAAAAGGGAAAGAAGTTGGAAGAGGAGGAAGAGGAGGAGGAAGAGGAAGAGGAAAAGAAAGAGGAGGAAGATGGGGGGAAAGGGAGAGGAGAAGGAGGAAGAGAACTACGACTTCTAGTCCCGCCTTAAGCGTGAAAGCCAGTTGGCTGACTTTAGGGCCAATCACCAGGAGACGGTGAGTTCTAGTGCCACCTTAGGCATAAAAGCTGGCTGAATGACTGGGCCAATCACCAGGAGATGGTGAATTCTAGTCCTGCCTTAGGCATGAAAGTGACTTTGGGCCAGGAGACAGTGAATTCTAGTCCCGCTTTAGGCAAGAAAACCAGCTGGGTGACTTTGAGCCGTTCGCCAGTGGATTGGGAATTCTAGTCCTGCCTTAAGTGTGAAAGGCAGTTGACTGACTTTGGGCCAATCACAAGGAGATTGGGAGTTCTAGTCCCGCCTTAGGCCTGAAAGCTGGCTGAGTGACTATGAAGCAATCACCAGGAGACGGTGAGTTCTAGTCCCAACATAGGCATGAAAGCTGGCTGAGTGACTATGAAGCAATCATCAGGAGACGGTGAGTTCTAGTCCCACCTTAGGCAAGAAAGCTGGCTGAGTGACTATGAAGCAATCACCAGGAGACGGTGAGTTCTAGTCCCAACTTAGGCATGAAAGCTGGCTGAGTGACTTTGGGCCAATCTCCAGGAGACAGTGAATTCTAGTCCCACTTTCGGCAAGAAAACCAGCTGGGTGACTTTGAGCCATTCACCAGTGGATTGGGAATTCTAGTCCTGCCTTAAGCGTGAAAGGCAGTTGACTGACTTTGGGCCAATCACAAGGAGATTGGGAGTTCTAGTCCCGCCTTAGGCAAGAAAACTAGTTGGGTCGAATTTGGGTCAGTCCCTCTCTCAGCCCAGCCCACCTCACAAGGTTGTTGTGGTGGAACAAAAGGAGCAGGAAGCAGGATGAGGCATATTCTACACCCTGAGTTACTTATAAAATGATAAAATCGGGATAAAAATCTAATAAGTCAATGAACACAAACAAGGCAGACCTCAAGCACTTGATGCCTGCCTGTCAATATTTCTTTCTGGTGAGAGGTTCTGCACTCTGCGTTGAAAAAATAAAATAAAAAAAAGCTAAAGCTGGGTAATTCGCTGTAGAAAAATGTACTTCAAAAAAATAATAATAGAAGTTTATTTCTAATTAGCAGCTTTAGATCATTAGCTGCATCTTTCCTTGGAAAGTCTGCTTTGTCACTTGGAGATTTGCACACTTCTGGGCAGTGTGTCGTGATCTGGCTCAAGCATTGTGCTAACTTCCTTCTTACGTAACAGCCGGAGGGCGAATATGGAGCTGTTTTGGCCCTTTTGTAAATCCAGGCACAAGACAAATTCCTTTGGCTCTCCATTAATGCGGCCCAGCCTTTTGCAATCTCAGCTCACAAGCCGGTATGAAAGGTGGGGCTGCTTTAAGCAGGCGATTCATTAAAGCAGGGGTGTCAAACTCAATGTCATTGAGGGCCACATCAGCATTGCGGTTGCCCTCAGGGGGCTGGGTGGGTGTGGCCTGGGTGGGCGTGGCCTACTGGGCGGGCATGGCTAGAGTGCGTATGGCCTACTGGGTGGGCGTGGCCAGCTCTACATCGTTGGCATCAAGGGTGCCTATGGGGGCCTGGGCAAGAGTGGGACAGATCTGGGGGACTCTAGCAGAAGGAGGGTCTCTGGGCCAGGGCCAAGGCAGTGGGGGCCGTTCCCTCACTGTTTCCAGGATGGCTTCGCGGGCCACATGAAACCACTTCGCGGGCCGGATCCGGCCCCCGGGCCTTGTGTTTGACATGTCTGCATTAAAGCATTAAACCTTGGCGACTTTAAGTCTTGCGGACTTCAACTCCCAGAATTCCTCAGCCAGCCATGGAATTCAAGTCCACAACTCTTACAGTCGCCATATCCCAAAGAGGCAACTGGACTTTTTTTCTTTTTTTTTCTTTGAAGACGTTTTGCTTCTCCTCCAAGAAGCTTCTTCAGCTCTGGTGGGGAACAGAAGGATTTATACTCCTTGCAGACGGCTGGCCGTTTGCATTCTTTTCAAGCAGGCATGTCAAACTGCCGGCCTGCGGGCCGGACGCGTCACGCCGAAACCGCGCCCTGCCCCATTGCCGGCAATGGGCGAAACGTTGCACAACGTCACGTGACGTTGCGAGTTTGAAACGCCTGCTTTAGAGAGTCGTTGAGGCTGCTTGGAGGTTTGTGATACAGGAGAACTAACCCCTCAGGACGAGATTCATCAGCCCATCTGCCTTTAAAAGACGAAGGCCGCTCTTTCGAAGACAGCAAAGTCCGCATTTTGGACAGGGAGTACCGCTGGTTTGAAAGAGGAGTCAAAGAGGCCATCTAGCTCAAAACTGGACAGCCATCTCTCAACAGAGGGGGAGGGATACGACAAAATCCATCTCCAGTCTACAACATGGTCCTCTCAGCAGTTCCAAGATGGCTCCACACACAGAATAGAATAGAATAGAATAGAATAGAATAGAATAGAATAGAATAGAATAGAATAGAATAGAATAGAATAGAATAGAATAGAATAGAATAGAATAGAATGGAATGGAATGGAATGGAATGGAATGGAATGGAATAGGAATGGAATGGAATGGAATGGAATGGAATGGAATGGAATGATATGGAATAGGAATGGGAATGCAATAGGAATATGAATAGAGAATGGAATAGAGTAGAGTACAGTAGAGTAGAATAGAACAATGAAAGAATAGAATAGAATAGAATAGAATAGAATAGAATAGAATAGAATAGAATAGAATAGAATAGAATAGAATAGAATAGAATAGAATAGAATAGAAAAAGAATAGAATAGAATAAGAATTAGGAATAGAATAGAATAGATTAGAATATAGAATAGAATAGAGTAGAGTAGAGTAGAACAATGAAAGAATAGAATAGAATAGAATAGAATAGAATAGAATAGAATAGAATAGAATAGAATTGAATAGAATAGAATAGAATAGAATAGAATAGAATAGAATAGAATAGAATAGAATAGAATAGAATAGAATAGAATAGAATAACAGAGTTGGAAGGGACCTTGGAGGTCTTCTAGTCCAACCCCTTGCTCAGGCAGGAAACCTTACAGTTTCCTTCAGTTGTCTAATCTCTTCTGAAAAACTTCCAGTTTTTTTGTTACTATTTATTGATTTATGAAATATATTTACGGATTTATTAAATCTACTTGTTTATGAAATTTATTCGCTGCCCATCTGATAACCCACAATTCTGGGCAGCTTACAACGTATCTTCGGGGTGTCGAAAAGATCCACCCAGCAGCTGTGACCACTAGTCACAGACGTCACAGGACGAGCAGCCCTATAGGGGAGTCCTCGTTTTAGAACCAATTCGTTTAGTGACAAAGTTAGAATGGCCCCGAAAAAAGTGACTTACTGTATGATCATTTTTTCATCCCTAAATGAACTGTCATAAGTCAAGGACCACCTCCGGGTGCTAGATTTGTTTCCTTTTCTGCATGCTGGTCCTTGGAATATTTCAAAATTCCCCCTTCATTTCTCCCAAATCCTATCCTAGGGCTACTCCTAGGCCTTAAGAAGGAGCCAGGCCGATAATCACAAAAGTGTGGGTTTTTTTAAACAGATAAAAACAGGCTTAAGGTCTGCAATGGAAAGGCCTATCAGGCTGTTTTGTCTTCTAATACAGGGCTTTTCAACCTTTTCACCCGTTGTACCACTTTTAGGATATGGCAACATCCGAGTACCACCAGTCGCCTAGCAAGGGGTCAAAAACTTGATGACAAAAAAAAGGAAAAAAAGTGATGAAGTACAGGCAGTCCTCGACTTACAACAGTTCGCTTAGTGACTGCTCGAAGTTACAATGGCACTGAAAAAAGTGCCCCCCAAGCCACAGCCGAGCAAGACACCTGCCTGCCCGCCCAGTGGCGCTCTTCCTCCTGTCCGAGGTTTTCATTGCTGTGAGCATTTCTGTTGAGGATTGGCAGCGGGGGTGGGGTGGGCGGTGTTTGGTTTTTATTCCCCCCCATCTGCTGGGTGGTTGCAGCAGGTTTTGGTCACTTCACATGACCCTGGGACACTGTGACCGTCATAAATATGAATCAGTTGCCAAGCATCTGAATGTAAACCACAAGACCCTGGAGATGCTGCAACATTCCAGCTGATCGGCGCTTCTTCTGGGCTCAACGGAAGCGCCAGGATCAGTGCCGAGCTCCAGCTGGAGCCTGGTGCTGATCCTGGCACTTCCACTGACAGCCCCGAAGAAGCGCTGATCCTGGCGCTTTCGTTGAGCCCTGACAGCCCTGCAGCTCCAGCCGTCTCTCGCTCATTCTCCTCCTCCACTACCACTTTTCTAGGATGGTCATGTACCACCTGCCAAGTGCCAATGTACCACAGGTGGTACCCTTACCACTGGTTGAAAAGCCCTGCCCTAATAGACACAATTCTGAGATATTGTGAGCTGCAACTGCGTCAAGAGCAGAGTGTGAAGGCACTAAGTGGGAAATGCGAAAGAGTTAAGCCATGCAAATTGAACAACCAAAGGAGGGAAACAATATTTTATTTTATTGCATTGCATTGCATTTTATTATTTTATTTTATTGCATTGCATTGCATTTTATTGCATTTTAATTTTATTGCATTTATTGCATTTTATTTTGTTGCATTTTAATTTTGCGTTGCATTTTATTTTATTGCATTTTGTTGCTTTTTAATTTTGTTGCATTTTATTATTTTTTTACTTTACTTTACTTTACTTTACAGATAGTCCTCAACTTACAACAGTTCATTTAGTGACAGCACAAAGTTACAACGGCAATGAAAACAGGGATTCGTGACCGTTTTCCAAACTTACGAGTGTTGCAGCATCCCTTGGGGTCATGGGATCAAAATTCAGCCCCTCGGCAACTGACTCATATTTATGACAGTCGCAGTGTCCGGGGGTCACGTGATCTCTTTTGGGGACCTTCTGAGCAGTCAATGGGGGAAGCCCGATTCACTTCAAAAGCGTGTTACTAACTTAACCACTGCATTGAGACTACCCGTAATTGTTTTTCACACTACAACTGTAGCATCTCCATAGCAGAAGATCAAAATCTGAAGGCTTGGCAACTGTTGTGTACTTATGCAAGGCTTTTTTTGTCATAGAACGCTCAGAACGGAGTACCGGCACCTTTTTTGGATGGAACCTTGTAGGGTAGGCAAGGCGGGTTGTATGACATGTGTGAATTCCGGCACCTTTTTCTTTTACAAAAAATGCACTGTACTTATGACAGTTGCAGTGTCCCGGGGTCAAGTGATCCCTTTTTTGTGAACTCCTGACAAGCAAAGTCAATGAGGAAGCCAGATTCACCTAACAATCCTGCAATGCTCTCTACATGGGGCTGCCCTTGAAGACCACCCGGAGGCTCCAGCTGGTGCAGAATGCGGCCGCGCGGGATGTGATGGGAGCATCCCGATACTCCCATATTACACCCCTCCTGCGTGAGCTGCATTGGTTACCGGTTGCTCTCCGGGTGAGATTTAAGGTGCTGGTTCTTACCTATAAAGCCCTACATGGCTTAGGCCTGGGATATTTGTAGGACCGTCTTCTGCTGGGAACGACCTCCCATCGCCTAGTGCGCTCACACAGGGAGGGCCTCCTCAGGGTGCCATCGGCCAGACAATATCGGCTGGCGACCCCCAGGGGAAGGGTCTTCTCTGTGGGAGCGCCAGCCCTGTGGAACCACCTTCCCCTTGAGCTCCGGATGGCCCCGGATCTCGGGTCCTTTCGTCACGGCCTTAAAGCATTTCTCTTCCATCAGGCTGACCTGGACTGACGATAGGGATTTTTAAATAGAATATTTTTAATATTTTATCATTTTATCATTGAGGCTTGTTAGTTTAATCTTTTTTAACATTTGTATTATTGTGTTTTATTGTTGTTAGCCGCCCTGAGTCCTTCGGGAGATAGGGCGGCATATAAGTCCCAAAAATAAATAAATAAATAAAGTGGGGCAAAACTCGCTCAACACCTGTCTCGCTTAGCGGTGGAAATGTGGGGTTCAATTGTGTAAGCCGTAAGTCGAGGACTACCTGTACTTACCTTGCTTCTGGCTACTTGCCTATTAAAAATATGATTAGCGCTTGTGGGATTTTGTTCTCCTCCAGTCCGAAATAAATAAATCCGATACCCAGTCAGGCTGCTAAAAAAACAAGGAACAGATGCACACAGTCCCTCCCGCCCCCGGGGAGATTCGCATCCAGCTCTGGGCGTAGAACAGGTAGTAGGAGAAAGCCAGGCGAGGAATTTGAACACAGATGGTTATCAAGAGGGCTGGCGCTTAATACTCAGCAGTAATTCCCCTAGCATGCCCTGATAATGACTCCATCAGCTTTGCTGCAATAAATCTACTACGTCCTGGGAAATAAATTCCACCGCGTTTTGCCTCCTTAGCCCAGAGAGACTGAAACAAATGGATAATAATTTACTTTAGTCCCAAAAGGCTTGGATGAGGGGCAATAATTACAATTAGCACAGCTGGAAAACAGGGCTAGCGGCCCAGGGGACCCATTGGGTGATCCTCTGTATCTATATGTTTATATCTATATCTATATCTATCTCTATCTATCTATCTATCTATCTATCTATCTATCTATCTATCTATCTATCTATCTATCTATCTATCTATCTATCTATCTAAGTTGGAAGGGACCTTGGAGGTCATCTAGTCCAACCCCCTGCTCAGGCAGGAAATGCAAATCCCTCTGTTAATGCAGCCTAGCACTGTGTTGGCTTTTTTGGCCGCTGCAGCACACTGCTGGCTCATATTGAAGTGATTGTCTACTATGACTCTGAGATCCCTCTCACAGTTACTACTATTGAGCAAGGTACCACCTATACTATACCTGTGCATTTGATTTTTCCTGCCTAAATGTAGAACCTTACTTTTTTCACCATTGAATTTCATTTTGTTAGATAGCGCCCAGTGTTCGAGTCTGTCCAGATCCTCCTGTATTTTAAGCCTATCTTCTGGAGTATTGGCTATTCCTGCCAGCTTGGTGTCATCTGCAAATTTGATGAGTTCCCCATCTATCCCCTCATCCAAATCGTTGATGAAGATGTTGAAGAGCACTGGGCCCAGAACAGAGCCCTGGGGCACCCCACTACACACTTCCTTCCATGTAGATGCGGTTCCATTGAGGACCACATGCTGAGTACGGCCTGTCAGCCAGCTACGAATCCATCTGGTGGTGATGCTATCTAACCCACATTTTTCTATCTTATCAAGTAGTAGGTTGTGATCTACTTTATCAAATGCCTTACTGAAGTCTAAGTAAATTATATCTACAGCATTCCTCTGGTCCACTAATTTTGTCACTTGGTCAAAGAATGTAATAAGGTTTTTCTGGCATGATCTGTTTTTGACAAACCCATGTTGACTTTTAGTGATGACTTTGTTTGCATCAAGGTGTTCGCTGATTTGTTGTTTGATTATCTTTTCCAGAATCTTCCCAGGTATTGAGGTCAGGCTGATAGGTCTGTAGTTTCCTGGATCTATTTTTTTTTCCCCTTTTTTGAAGATGGGAACTACATCAGCTCTCTTCCAGTCCTCTGGTAGTTCCCCAGTGCTCCAGGATCTATGAAAAATATAGTTCAGTGGTTCTGAGATCACGTCTGCCAGTTCCTTGAGAACCTTGGGGTGTAATCCATCTGGTCCTGGTGATTTGAACTCGTCTAGGCTGGACAGGTGTTCACTTACCATTTTTTGCCTATCTTAACTTGCGTTTCTATTCTGTTTTTTATGGCACTGGTTTGGGTAGGTTGGACTGTTTTTTCCCTTTGTGTAAAGACAGATGCAAAAAACGAATTAAATAGTTCTGCTTTCTCCCTATTGCTTGTCACCTTCTTGCCACTTTCCCCCACTAATGGACCAATCATTTCCTTAACTTTTTTCTTGTTTTTTATATGTTGAAAGAAGCATTTTTTGTTATTTTTGACTTTGGTCGCAAGCCTTAGTTCATTTTGAGCCTTAGCTTTCCTCACTTCAACTCCCAGAATTCCTGAGCCAGCCATGCTAAGGAGTAATGGAGAAGTTTCCATGCTGAGCCATGCCGGCTCAGGTATTCTGGGAGTTGAAGTCCACGAGTCATAAAAGAGCCAAGGTTGCCTACCCCTAGCTAGTTTCATCATTTTAATCAGCATCTTGGCTGGAGAATTCTGGGAATTGAAGTCCACTCATCTTAAAGTGGCCAACTTTGGAAAGCCTGAGTCAAAAGGAGGGTCTAACGCAGAGGTCACCAACCTTTGTCAGTTGGTGGACTGGAGAAAAAGGGAGGGGGAAGCATTTTACACACACGTGTGCATTTGCTCACGGGGCCACGAGCACGCACGTGTTGCAAACAGGGCGAGGCTAGTGCCCACGTGATACTAACCCTGCCCCATTGTGTGGCACAGCGCCTTGTTTCTGCACCCCACAGCGTGGCGGAGACCGTTTTTGCACCTTGCAGCATGACGGTGGCCTGTTTTTGTGCCCCATGGCATGGCGGCAACTCATTTTTGCACCCCATGGCACGGCAGTGGCCCATTTCTGTACTCCGCGATGTGTTGTCATCCATTTTTGCGCCTTGCATCACAGCTGTGACCTGTTTTTGCACCCCTTGGTGCTGCGGCACTCATTTTCACGCCCTGAGGCGTGTCGTCGTCCCATTTTTGCACCCTGTGGCATGGTGTCCTGTTTTTGCACCCCACAGCCACAGCGCTAGCACAAGTGAGGGTGTACGCTCACACTGGCCAGCCTGTCCCATGGTCTGGTGGCCAGCAGGCCACAGCCCACTACCAAGCTGCGGCCCACAGGCTGGGGACCCCTGGTCTAATACAGAGCTGATTAAATTTACTCACCACCTTTTAAAGCAACTGTCACGGTTCCAACAGATGAAACTCTTCCAAAAGAACTTCGAGGCATTGTCTATCTTAAAAGATCTTTTATTCGAGCAGCAGAATATTCCGCATTTACATAATCAAAGCCAAAAACTGAATCCCCCTCCCCTGGGCACATAGTAAAGGTAAAGGTAAAGGTTCCCCCGCACATGCGTGCTAGTCGTTTCCGACTCTAGGGGCCAGTGCTCATCTCCGTTTCAAAGCCGAAGAGCCAGCGCTTGTCCGAGGACGTCTCCGTGGTCATGTGGCCGGCATGACTAGACGCCAAAGGCGCACGGAACGCTGTTACCTTCCCACCGTAGTGGTCCCTATTTTTCTACTTGCATTTTTACGTGCTTTTGAACTGCTAGGTTGGCAGAAGCTGGGACGAGTAACGCGCTCACTCTGTTACGCGGCACTCGGGATTCGACCCACCAAACTGCCGACCTTCTGATTGACAAGCTCAGAGTCCTAACCCACAGAGCCACCGCGTCCCTGGGCACATAGTATCAAAGCACAATTCCCTCCTCCGGGCTTCCTCTCCAGCTCTCCAGCCCTCCAATTCTTTATCAGCTCTGGGCTCAGTAACCTTGATTCTCACGCTAAGTTTAGTGTTGTTATGTCTAGCTGGACTCTCATTCACATGCCCCCCCCCGCTCCCAGCATCATCTAACTCTAAAAGCGAAAGAGAAAAAGATGGCTACATTTCCCTCTGTTGTCAATGCAAAACATCCGATTTTAGCAGCGTTGACAGCAACAATGGGAAAGCCGCTGGTGTGGGACGATGTGTAGGAGGAACCTACTTTTGTCGAAATTTATTCTGCGATCTATAATCTCAAGTCTACACACCCAAACAATTAAAATGTTTTTATCATGATGGTTTCGGATGGTAGCCAAAGGTGTCATTTTCATACAGATTATCCAACAAGTAGTCAAAAACAATGACTCCAATCTTCCTTTTTCCTTCTGGCGTTTGATTCCGCCTGCATACCATTCTCTTGTTGATTTGTCCTCACAACCACAACCCCGTGAGGAAAGCGGGCGTAAGAGAGTGACTGGGCCCAATTTATTCAATGAGTTTTTAGAGGGCCATTTGAACATGGTTACGAAGATAGCAGGGACATCTCGCTGACAATGGCTAATCTTGAAAGTTGGACCTGGTTACTAACTGGATAGGAGGCCACCCTGAAATCCACAGCCTGAATTTCCTTATTACAGATAGTTCTCAACTTACGATCACAGTTCAGCCCCCCCCCAAAAAAACAACACCACAATTGGGTGAGCGAGCCTGTCCCTCTCTCTCATCCTAACCCACGACTGCGGCAAGAAATGTCGCGAAAAGGGGCCAAACTCACTTAACAAATGTCTCGCTTAACGACGGAAAATTTGGGCTAGGGTTTGCTCGTAAGTCGAGGACTGACTGCCTGGACTTTGTTAGTTTACCACTTTTCGTGTTGTACAGTTGAAACCAACCGATCCATCGCAATTGATCCAGCCAATTCCTGGTGAGTCAACTTGAGTTTTGTGTGTTGTGCACAGACACACACTGCTGTGAATGACGAGCCAGGCTTTGTGGTATAATGCGTTGGGCATCCTGCTGGGTGTATCCAGCAAGCCATATTTTTAGCGGTTTATTTATTTCAAGGCTGTATAACACCACCCGATTCGTAATCTATGAGTCCGGGCGGCATAGAAAAGAAGTATAAACAGCCACAAAATAATGTACTGTACACACATCCCTGAGGCTCAGTTACTATCCTGGCCCAATGCAAGGAAGACGAGATAGGTCTTCACGTCTTTCTTTCTTTCTTTCTTTCTTTCTTTCTTTCTTTCTTTCTTTCTTTCTTTCTTTCTTTCTTTCTTTCTTTCTTTCTTTCTTTCTTTCTCTCTTTCTTTCTTTCTTTCTCTCTTTCTTTCTTTCTTTCTTTCTTTCTTTCTCTCTTTCTTTCTTTCTTTCTCTCTTTCTTTCTTTCTTTCTTTCTTTCTTTCTCTCTTTCTTTCTTTCTTTCTTTCTTTCTTTCTTTCTTTCTTTCTTTCTTTCTTTCTTTCTCTTTCTTTCTTTCCTTCCCGCCCTCCTTTTCCTTCCTTCCTTTTTTTACCTTGTTTCCTTCCTTCCTTCCTTCCTTTCCCTCCCTCCCTCCCTTCTGTCTTTCCTTCTTTTTTCTTTTTTCCCCTCTTTCTTTCTTCTCCCTATTTTTCCTTCCTTCCTTCTTTCCTTCCTTCCTTTTCTTTCTTTCTTTCTTTCTCTTTCTTTCTTTCCCTCCCACCCTCCTTTTCCTTCCTTCCTTTTTTACCTTCTTTCCTTCCTTCCTTCCTTCCTTTCCCTCCCTCCCTCCCTTCTGTCTTTCCTTCTTTTTACTTTTTCCCCCTTTCTTTCTTTCTTCTCCCTATTTTTCCTTCCTTTCCCTCCTTTCCTTCCTTCCTTCCTTTTCTTTCTTTCTCTTTCTTTCTTTCTTTCTTTTCTTTCTTTCTTTCTTTCTTTCTTTCTTTCTTTCTTTCTTTCTTTCTTTCTTTCTTTCTTTCCTTTTCTTTCCTTCTTTCCTTTCTCTCCCTCCCTCCCTCCCTCCTTTCTCTTTCTCTCTCTCTTTCTTTCTTTCTTTCTTTTTACTTTTTTTCTTTCTTAACCTTTTTTTCTTTCTTCTCCCTATTTTTCCTCTTTCCCTCCTTTCCTTTCCTTTCCTTTTCTTTCCATTCCCTTCCTCCCTCTCTCTCTCTCTCTCTCTCTCTCTCTCTCTCTCTTTCTTTTTTCTTTCTTCATTTTTACCCCACTTCTATTACTTGATGAATAACTCAGGATGGCAAATATTTGATTATTTATGTTTATTCGATTTATTAATTTCCACCCCAATTTATTATTTTTTACAAATAACTCAAGGCGGCAAACATATCCAGCACAGCTTCCTTCTCCTATTCCCCACCACCACCCCACCACCACATCATCACTAACTTGTCCACTGCAGTGATTCACTTAACAACTGTGGCAAGAAAGGTCGTAAAATGGGGCAAAACTTTACAAAACAAATGTCTCACTTAACAGTAGAAATTTTGGACTCAATTGTGGTTGTAAGCCGGGGACTAATTATACTCTGTTATTCTGTGCCATTGAAGGACGAATTTTCTGATCCCTACTGTGGTCAGAAGTCAAGAATAACTGTGCAAATTGGGGGTTGGGGAGCTTGATTCATAAGAGGGCAACTCTGCTTTCATCATTTCCTCCCCCCCCCTCCGTATATGTATATTTTTGGCTGCTTACTGAAAAGCTGAAGATAATTAATATTTGGTGGAGGGGAGACCACCAGTGGATCCCAGAGTCACAATCAGGTCAGGAAAAGTCCTAGCAAGGACATGCTAATATGTGGGCATGTTTTAGCATGCTGTGCAATCCAGCCAGTTTGGTTAGTTTATAGTTTAATCTAGGCAGTGAACCCACAAGTATCTAGGTTAAGCATACTAAATGCTCCATCGTAAGCAAGTTGTCAGAATCCATTGATATCACATTCATAAATGTATGTTTAAAACATTATCCCCCATCCCTGGATTCTGCCGTCTCCCGAGGAAGGAGGAGCGGATGTGGAGATTCAGCCTGCCTTAGGTTATTTCAAAGACCAAGGGAAACCTTTTGAACTGGGGGAACAAAGGGGAGGGCTAGGGAAGGAGGCATCTGGCCTGTGTCTCCATTTGAATCTGTAAAGGAAGAAGGCAATAACCGTAAAGATCCGAAGTTCCCTTTTTCCCACGAAAGGGATGACACGAAGTAAATGATGGGGGGCTGACCAAATGGGGTTGAGGGAAGGGGGGTTGAACCGGAAACTCTTTATAAAGTTTCAGTCTGTAAAACAATACCAGGTCCTGTCTTGTATTTCCACAACCAAACATGTCCTAGTAAAAATTCCTTTTGGACTAGAACTGACTCCAAGAGTTTTTGTTTTCCTAAGTCGTGGATTGGGGTGGGTCCTGACACAAGTTGAACATTAAGTTTGCCTGTTACATTAGCCAATGTTGGTCTTTACTTCTAGTTTCCCTTCCATTCCTGTTTTTACAACTGTAATTTTAGACAGCCTGTATTTAAGGGCAGTTCAATACAAGCAGTCCTCGACATAATAATAATGATAAACTTGGAAGGGACCTTGGAGGTCATCTAGTCCAACTCTCTGCTTCGGCAGGAAACTGATACCATTTCGGACAAGTGGCTGTCCAGTCTCTTCTTAAAAACTTCCAGTGTTGGAGCATTCACAGCTTCTGGAGGCAGGTTGTTCCACTGGTTAATTGTTCCAACTGTCAGGAAGTTTCTCCTTAGTTCTAGGTTGCTTCTCTCCTTGACTAGTTTCCATCCGTTGCTTCTTGTCCTGCCTTCGGGCGCTTTGGAGAATAGCTTTTCAATCTTTTCACCCATTGTATCACTTTCAGGATATGGCAACATCCGAGTACCACCAGTTGCCTAGCTTGACTCCCTCTTCTTTGGGGTAGCCCCTGAGATACTGGAAGGCTGCTATCATGTCCCCCCTTGTCCTTCTCTTCATTAGACTAGACATACCCAATTCCAGCAACCGTTCCCTATATGTTTTAGCCTCCAGTCCCCTGATCATCTTTGTTACTCTTCTCTGTACTCTTTCCAGAGTCTCAATATCTTTTTTACATTGTGGTGACCAAAACTGGATGCCGTATTCCAAGTGTGGCCTTACCAAGGCGTTGTAAAGTGGTATTAACACTTTATTATTCATTTATTGAATTTCTATACCGCCCTTCTCCCGAAGGACTCAGGGCGGTGTACAGGGCAGTAAAAGCATTACATACAAAAGTTAAAAGTAAATTAAATTAATGAAGCCCTAACAATAAATAATTAAAAATACCCCAAACCCTTAAACCAGGCCGGCCTGTTCAAATAAGTAGGTTTTCAGATCACGGCGGAAAGAGCGAAGGTCGGGAGCCATCCGGAGCTCAACCGGCAATTGATTCCAAAGGTCTGGCGCGCCCACAGAGAATGCTCTCCCCTTGGGGGCCGCAAGCCGACACTCTCTGACCGACGGCACCCTGAGGAGGCCCTCTCTGTGGGAGCGCACAGGACGATGGGAAGATGACACCGGCAGCAGGTGTTCCCGTAAGTAATCCAGACCCATGCCATTTAGGGCTTTATAGGTCATCACCAGCACTTCACGTGATCTTGATTCT
The DNA here is from genome assembly GCF_964194415.1 of Vipera berus. Classification (NCBI taxonomy): domain Eukaryota; kingdom Metazoa; phylum Chordata; class Lepidosauria; order Squamata; family Viperidae; genus Vipera; species Vipera berus. The sequence continues at coordinate 358,098,629 of NC_138202.1, forward strand.
CTCCTTCTGTTAATGCAGCCTAGGACTGTGTTGGCTTTTTTGGCAGCTGCAGCACACAGCTGGCTCCTATCGAAGGGATGGTCCCCAATTCCAGCAACCGTTCCCTGTCCTTTTTTAGAGTGGGACTTGTGACTTTATCCCTGCAAGCAAAGAGGGTGATTTGGGGGCAACTGAGACAGAGAGAAGTTTGAAGCCTCTGGGAGGGATAGAGAATTACAGCTTAGTTGTGCAATAGGTCGTGTTGTTGTTGTTAGTTGCGAAGTCGTGTCCGACCCATCGCGACCCTATGGACAATGTTCCTCCAGGCCTTCCTGTCCTCTACCATCTTCTGGAGTCCATTTAAACTCACACCTACTGCTTCAGTGACTCCATCCAGCCACCTCATTCTCTGTCGTCCCCTTCTTCTCTTGCCCTCGATCTTTCCCAGCATGAGGCTCTTCTCCAGTGAGTCCTTCCTTCTCATTAGGTGGCCAAAGTATTTGAGTTTGAGCTTCAGGATCTGGCCTTCTAAAGAGCAGTCAGGGTAGCCAAGAAATTAAAAGACGATTGCTCCTTGGGAGGAAAGCCATGGCAAATCTAGACAGCACACTAAAAAGCAGAGACATCACCCTGTCAACAAAAGTGCGTATAATCAAGGCTATGGTCTTCCCAGTTGCAATGTATGGCTGTGAAAGCTGGACCATAAAAAAGGCTGAGCGCCAAAGAATTAAGGCCTTTGAACTATGGTGCTGGAGAAGACTCCTGCGAGTCCCTTGGACTGCAAGGCGATCAAACCGGTCAGTCCTAGAGGAGATCAACCCTGACTGCTCTTTAGAAGGCAATAGGTCGTAAAATGGGGCAAATGTCATTGAACTGTCTTGCTTAGCAACATAAATTTTTGGGCTCAGCCGCGCTTGTAAATTCAGCTGTCCAGTACAGATTTTTTTTTTAAATTGGGTTTTTTTCTCAGGGTGGCTACACATTTACTTTTTCATTCCTTTTTGTTTAGGTTACCCTTCGGTTCGGCTGGAACGCACTGTACATTTAATCCAGCTTAAAAAAGAAACACTGTGGCTACGCAAGAAGTGATATTCAAACAAATAACGAAAAGCACGGCTGGCATCTCGTTTATCACCACGTCCAATCCCCCCCTCTCTGCCCAGCCCCGTTTAATCCTCAAAGGAACGGAGTTTTTTGAGTGCCGTTTCTGATCCCCAAAACTCAACCGGGGTTTGCTGGGGATTTGAAAGCAACGTGGGGAGACGGTTACCGGCTGCCACGTCTCGGGGGGGGGAATTCACAGGAATGCAGCACCCCACTTTTCCCCCCCCCCCAATTTGTGGTGCGTGGCCTGAACACGACGAACGTTTGTATCTTAAAGCAAACGTGTTGGTCCAGTTTTCGTCACCACGGCGTAAAAAAGATGTCGAGACTCTAGAAAGAGTGCAGAGAAGAGCAACAAAGATGATCGGGGGACTGGAGGCTAAAACATATAAGGAACGGTTGCTGGAATTGGGTTCTTGTTGTTAGTTGCGATGTCGTGTCCGACCCAGCGTGTCTGACCCATGGACAACATTCCTCCTGGCCAGGGCTTTTCAACCAGTGGTACGGGTACCACCTGTGGTACATTGGCATCTGGCAGGTGGTCCGCGACCATCCTAGAAAAGTGGTAGCGGGGGAGGGGAATGAGCTGAACCGGTGGCAGCACCGCACAAGCCTGAGCGAGAGACGGCTGGAGCTGCAGGGCTGTCAAGAACCGTGGGGGTCTTGGTTAACCGGCTGGCAGCCAGCGGCATGGAACGCTTAGAGCAGGGGTGTCAAATTCGCAACCTCACATGAAGTGTCGCGACGTATCGCGACTTGTTTTCCATTGCCGGGCAATCGGGGGTGGGCACAGTTTCGGCATGATGCATCCGGCCCGCAAGCCGGCAGTTTGACACCCCTGGCTTAAAAGTCTCATTGTTCTTCTCCGCATCTGGTTGTATGGAACTTTCAGGGCTCCAGCATTCGATCGGGATGGACTGCCACCTGTCAGAAACGGCGTAGTTGGATTTCTGCTTGGGCAGGGGGGGGTTGGACTAGATGACCTACAAGGTCCCTTCCAACTCTTGTTATTCTCGTTCTAATTTCAAGTTTGGAACGTTCGGAACTCCAGCGTTTGCCCCCAATGGAACCACTCAGAGGGTTTCAGCGTTCGACCGCACGGTCTCGAACGCTCGCTTGCGTGGAATGCTCAGGGCTCCAACGTTCCAACCGGATAGAGACTTTTCCCTGCTCGCCTGCTGGCCGCCCCCCACCCCACTCCTTGCTTCCAGCGGATCCTGCGTGGAAGTGGGAGGCTCAGTGGAGGGTCAGGGGGCGGGGTGGGAGAGGGTTGGGGGTCTCTAGAACGTTCGCTCGGGTGGAACGTTCTGAACTCCAGCGTTCGACCCCATGAAACACTTGGGGTTCTCCGCGTTTGGTTGCACGGAACGTTCGGAACTCCAGCGTTCGCCCCAATGGAACGCTCAGGGTGTCCAGGTTCGACCGCCTGGAATGCTCAGCGTTCCGTTGCCTGGAACGTTCAAGATCTCAACATTCCAACCGGATAGAACTTTCACTGCTCGCCCGCTGCCCGCGTTCTCATCCGGCCACACACGCCCCCCCCTGCAGGATGGGTGCATCCTGCGTGGAGGGGAGGAAGGGCTCAGTGGAAGGGCGGGGGGTGGTGGTGGTGGTGGTGGCAGAGTTGTTTTTTCTTCTTCTTTTTCTTCTCCTCCCCCCCTCTTCCTCCTCCTCCTCTTCTCCTCCTCCTCTTTCTTCTCCTCCTCCCCCTCTTCTCCTCCTCCCCCCTTCTTCTTCTCCTCCTTCTCCTCCTCCCCCTTCTTCTTCTTCTCCTCCTCCCCCTCCTCTTCTTGTGCTCCTTCCCTCCTCCTCCTCCTTTTCTTCTTCTCCCCTCCTCCTCCCCTCCTTCTTTTATCCTCCTCCTCTTCCTCCTCTCCTCCTTTTCTTTCTTCTTCTCCCCTCCTCCCCCTCCTCTTCCTCCTCCTCTTCTTTCCTCCTCCTCCTTTCCTCCTCTTCTCCTCCTCCTTTTCTTCTTCTCCCCTCCTCCTCCTCCTCTTCTTCTTTCCTCCCCCTCCTCTCCTCCTCTTCTTCTTCTCCCCTCCTCCTCCCCTCCTCTTCCTCCTTCTTTTATCCTCCTCCTCTTCCTCCTCTTCTCCTCCTCTTCCTCCTCCTTTTTTTCTTCTCCCCTCCTCCCCCTCTTCTGCTTGGGCAGGGGGGGGTTGGACTAGATGACCTACAAGGTCCCTTCCAACTCTTGTTATTCTCGTTCTAATTTCAAATTGGGAACGTTCGGAACTCCAGCGTTTGCCCCCAATGGAACCACTCAGAGGGTCTCCTCTTTCCTCCTCCTCCTCTTCTTCTTTCCTCCTCCTCCTCTTCTTCTTCTCCCCTCCTCCTCCCCCTCCTCTTCCTCCTTCTTCTTTTATCCTCCTCTTCCTCTTCTTCTTTCCTCCCCTCTTCTCCTCCTCCTTTTCTTCTTCTCCCCTCCTCCTCCCCCTCTTCTTCTTTCCTCCCCCTCCTCTCCTTCTCCTCTTCCTCCTCCTCCTCCTCTTCTTCCTCCTCCTCTCCTCCTCCCTGCCAGGAAGCGCCTGGGCTGCCGCCTTCCTAACTCCCCGCGCGCCCGTCCCTTCCAACTCGCTCTCTCTCGCCCGACGGTCGCAGCTCCGCCCCTCCGCCTTCTCGCCGCCTTCTCTCCGCCGCCGCCCGGCCTCCTGTTGACCAAGACGGCCGGGGCGGGCGCTCGGCTGGGGGGGAGCGGCTCCGGAGTCTCTGCCTCTGCCCCGCCGGGAGCGCCGAGCGACTCTCCGGGAGCTGCTGGGCGAGAGCGGCCGGCCGGGCACTGGCGGGGCTGGGATGTGGCAGACTCTGGCCCTGGGCTTGCTCTTCTTCCCGGCGCTCTTCGCCGCCTCCCTCCGCAGCCTCGCCCGCCTCGCCCCGGCATGGAGCCTCAAGGACCGGGTCGTTCTCAGCGGCAGGTACCGGCTGGCACCGGGCGGGCTGGGCTGGGCTGGGGGCAGAAGGGAGGAGAGGCAGGGCGGGCGGGGAAGAGGCCGGCCAGCATCCCGGAGGAAGGCGGGAGGCCCCGGATCTGCTCAGGAAACCGGATGGAGCCGTGCAAAAAAAAAAGGAGCAAGCCGGGGCTGCGGGCGTAGCCGGAGAGAGGGACCCGGGCCGGGGCTGCGGGCGTAGCCGGAGAGAGGGACCCGGGCCGGGGCTGCGGGCGTAGCCGGAGAGAGGGACCCGCGGGAGAGAAGCGGCAACCCGAGCCACCTCGCTGGGTTCGAAGCGCCGGACCTGTTGCTTGCAAAGGAAAAGGAGCCGAGCTTTTTTTTTTTGGGGGGGGGGATGAGAGGGCTGAATCAGGATCAGGATCAGCTGGAAGGGAGCTCGGAGGTCGTCTAGTCCAGCCCCCCTGCTCAAGCAGGAGGCCCTCTACCGTTCCAGACAGGTGGCTGTCAATCTCAATCAATCAGAGCTGGAAGGGACCTTGGAGGTCATCTAGTCCAACCCGCTGCTCAGGCAGGAAAATCTATACCATTTCAGACAAATGGCTGTCCGGTCTCCTCTTAAAAACTTCCAGGGTTAGAGCATTCACCCAGCTTCTGGAGGCAGGTTGTTAATAATAACCATAATGTTGGAAGGGACCTTGGAGGTCATCTAGTCCAACCCCCTGCTCAGGCAGGAAAATCTATACCATTTCAGACAAATGGCTGTCCAGTCTCTTCTTAAAAACTTCCACTGTTGGAGCTTTCACCGCTTCTGGAGGCAGGTTGTTAATAATAACCATAAAGTTGGAAGGGACCTTGGAGGTCATCTAGTCCAACCCCCTGCTCAGGCAGGAAAATCTATACCATTTCAGACAAATGGCTGTCCAGTCTCTTCTTAAAAACTTTCAGTATTGGAGCTTTCACCGCTTCTGGAGGCAGGTTGTTAATAATAATAATAAACTTGGAAGGGATCTTGGAGGTCATCTAGTCCAACCCCCTGCTCAGGCAGGAAAATGTATACCATTTCAGACAAATGGTTGTGCAATCTCTGCTTAAATACCTCCAGTGTTAGAGCAGCCACAACTTCTGGAGGAAGGTTGTTAATAATAATAATAATAATAATAAACTTGGAAGGGATCTTGGAGGTCATCTAGTCCAACCCCCTGCTCAGGCAGGTAACCCTATACCATTTCAGACAAATGGTTGTGCAATCTCTGCTTAAATACCTCCAGTGTTAGAGCAGCCACAACTTCTGGAGGAAGGTTGTTAATAATAATAATAATAATAAACTTGGAAGGAATCTTGGAGGTCATCTAGTCCAACCCCCTGCTCAGGCAGGTAACCCTATACCATTTTCCAGTGTTAGAGCAGCCACAACTTCTGGAGGCAAGCAGTTCCACTGGTTAATTGTACTCACTGTCAGGAAGTTTTGCCTTAATCTCATTCCCGAGGTGTGTAATCTTGGGGGTGGGGGCTCTCACGCTCCCCACACATGGGGGGTTGCCAGGTTGGCAAAGCTGCTGTTCATCCTAAGCCCCACTATGCCAAGGACTGCAGTCTCCTGGCTTGGCAGGGCCAAGATTCGGTCCTTCGCACTCGGAAACTGGGTTGAGACAAGCAAGGATGAAACCTGCTGTCTGAAGACGCCAACCCTGGCATAAGGGTAACCCTCGACTTACGACCACAGTTGAGTCCCAAATTTCCGTTGCTGAATGAGACAGCGAGTTTTGCTCCATTTTATGACCTTTTCTTGCCACGGTTCTTAAGTGAATCGCTGCAGCTGTTAAGTGAGTCACACGGCTGTTAAGTGGATCCGGCTTTCCCCTTGGACATTGCATGTCAGAAGGTCGCAAAAGGGGATCAACTGACCCTGCGACCGTCATAAACGTGAATGAGTTGCCAAGCGTCTGAATTTTGATCACGTGGCCATGGGGATGCTGCAACGGCCGTAAGTGTGAGAAACGGTCATAAGTCCCTTTTCGTACCTTTGAATGGTCACCCAACGAACCGTTGTAAGTTGAGGACTACCTGTAATTACATTTTAGATGCAAAACATTAACTATTACAAGCTGTCCTCTATTTACAGCCATTCATTCAGTGGCCGTTCAAAGCTACAACGGCACTTTTTCACACTTAACGACCGTTGCCGCATCCTCGTGGACACATGAGCAAAATTCAGACCCCTGGCAACTGTCTCGTACTTATGACGGTCACTGTGTCCCCGGGGTTGTGTGTGTGTCACGTGATCCCCTTTTGGGGCCTTCTGACAAGCAAAGTCCGTGGGGGAAAGCCAAATTCACTTAACAACCTTGATACCAAGTGAACACTAGCAGCGATTCACTTCATAACTGTGGCAAGAAAGGTCGTAAAATGGGAGAAAACTCGCTTAATAACGGCCTGACTTAGCAATGGGGCTCAATTGTGGCCGTAAGTCAAGGGCTATCTGGATTGCCACTTTTTCTTCAGTTAGTATTTCAGATATTTCTGCCTCCCAACCAGCCGGCTCTGCAATCCCATTTAAGCAAGTTTCTAGACCTCTGTGCACAAGAATTTCCTCTCCTCGTTTACTTGGGTTGATGACAGGCATTGATTAATTGCTGAAATGCCGCCATTGTTGTTACAAAGGTAAGAAACCTTGAATGGGTATTTAAGCGGAGGCAATACTTGAATAGAGGGACGTGGTGGCTCAGTGGGTTAGGACGCTGAGCTTGTCGATCAGAAGGTCGGCAGTTTGGCAGGTCGAATCCCGAGTGCCGCGTAACAGAGTGAGCGCCTGTTACTCGTCCCAGCTTCTGCCAACCTAGCAGTTCGAAAGCACGTAAAAATGCAAGTAGAAAAATAGGGACCACTCCGGTGGGAAGGTAACAGCGCTCCGTGCGCCTTTGGCGTCTAGTCATGCCGGCCACATGACCACGGAGACGTCCTCGGACAAGCGCTGGCTCTTCGGCTTTGAAACGGAGATGAGCACCGGCCCCTAGAGTCGGAAACGACTAGCACGCATGTGCGGGGGAACCTTTACCTTTACCTTTAATACTTGAATGAACTTGTCTGAGGTTGAAAGTGAAGCAACCATCATTTCTGATTAAGAGTTACTTGCATTTGATTAATGACTGTTGCAAAAGAGGCCGGTCACATGACCAAGGCACTTTAGGACAGTCCTACCTTATGACTGTTCCTGGGGAGCTGCATTCCTGTCATAACTCAGGGATTACCCATATTCTGCTCCTTTATGTTTGCCTACAGGCTTGCCATTCGCAAGCGTGCAGTGTTACATACAGCAAGTCCTCCGTTTGTCGCTGCACTTCGGTCCCAAATTTCTGTTGCTAAGCAAGACGGTTGTTAAGAAGGGACTGCTGTCCCATTTTGCGACCTTTTCTTGCCAGCGTTGTTCAGGGGATCGCCGCAGAGGTTAAGTTCGTGACACGGTTCTTAAGTGAATCTGGCTTCCCCCATTGACTTTGCTTGTCAAAAGGTCCCAAAAGGGGATCACATGACCCCTGGGACACTGCAGCCGTCATAAGTTCATGCCAGTTTCCAAGCCTCTGAATTTTGACCACATGACCCGGGGGAATGTTGCTAGGGTTGTAAGTTGAAAAAAAAAGGGTTTTAGGTAATTTTTTTTTCAAACGGTCACTAAACGAACGATTGTAAGTTGAGGACTGCTTGTAAAGCTGGGTATAAATCTAACATTCAGGCTCTCCTGCTTGAACAGGGGGCTGGACTAGAGGACCTCCAGGGTCCCTTCCAGCTCTATTCTATTCAAACCCTCAGCAGTTGGATTATGAATGGTGAATTCTGACTATGACTGACTATGATTTTAAATTTGGTTTGTATGGGGTTAAATTGTTATGTATTTAACACATCTGTTGTTTAATATTTTTTTAAATTTTGTACTTTATGTTTTTTTTTAATTTTTTATTGTTGTGAGCTGCCCTGAATCCTTAGGGAGAAGGGCGGCATATAAATTTAATAAATTCAAATTCAATTCAAATTCAATTCAAATTCCAAAGCCAAGGAATTTGAACCCTTGGCACCTATTTGGCCTTGAGCGGAGGTGTGCCCCGGATTAATTCAAGAATATAAATTGTGTCCTTGTGCATACACAAGGAGGGAGGGGTCGCTTAGCATCAATTAGTATGACCACACAGGAGTATTCTCCAAACACCCATTGCTTGTGTCTTGCCTCCTCCCAATGGAGAATGTGGCAACTTCAGTCCGTGACTAATGAGATCTAATTGGGTGACACCTTTACTGGGACAGACCAAACCATCTAGAAGAACACACAACGGCAAGGAACTCTTCTCGGTTGAGACCTACCACCGTGAAGTGATTCCTCCTCGTTGAGCTCTAGCTGCTTGACACTTCGGATGGTTTGGGGGCTCAAAAATACCTCGGCCTGTTTTTAAGCAGGAACCCTGCATGGAATGGGTCACCCACCCAGAGAGACTTAGAAGGACATGGTGTACGGAACGGTGTTGCACATCTGGAAATGTACATGCAGTCCCCCATTTACAACCATTTGTTTAGTATCCGTTCCAAGCAGTGAAAAAAGGGGCTGGTTTTCCCCACGACCGTCGCAGTTGGGTCTGGCTAGCTAGTTTAACGAAGAGAAGGGAGGGGGGGGGGACATGATAGCAAGTCTTCCAATATCTCAGGGGCTGCCCCAAAGAAGAGGGAGTCAAGCTATTCTCCAAAGCGCCCAAAGGCAGGACAAGTAGCAACGGGTGGAAACTCATCAAGGAGAGAAGCAACCTAGAACTCAGGAGAAACTTCCTGACAACTAGAACAATTAATTAACCAGTGGAACAACCTGCCTCCAGAAGCGGTGAATGCTCCAAGTTTTTAAGAAGAGACTGGACAGCCATTTGACTGAAATGGTATAGGGTTTCCTGCCTGAGCAGGGGGTTTGACTAGATGACCTCCGAGTCATTATTATTATTATTATTATTTCCCCAAGATCACGTGATCCAAATTCAGGCACTGGGCAACCGGCATGTATTCATGGTGGTTGCAGTGTCCCGGGGTCACAATTAACACCATCTGACAATGGGAAAGGCGGTTTCGCTTAAGAAGTGCACAATTGACTTAACAATGGCAGTGATTCACTCAACCGTGGCAAAAAAAAGTTGTAGGATGGGGTGCAACAGAATAGAATAGAATAGAATAGAATAGAATAGAATAGAATAGAATAGAATAGAATAGAATAGAATAGAATAGAATAGAATAGAATAGAATAGAATAGAATAGAATAAATAGAATAGAATAAATAGAATAGAATAGAAAATGGAATGGAATGAGAACAGAACAGAACAGAACAGAAAAGAAAAGAAAAGAAAAGAAAAGAAAAGAAAAGAAAAGAAAAGAAAAGAAAAGAAAAGAAAATATGGAATGGAATGGAATAGAAATAGAAATAGAAAATAGAATGGAATGGAATGGAATGGAATGGAATAGACTGGACTAGAACAGAACAGAACAGAACTGAACAGAATAGAACAGAATAGAATAGAACTGGAAGGGACCTTGGAGGTCTTCTAGTCCAGCCCACTTAACGATTGCCTGGCTTAGCAAAGGACGTGTCCAGCTCTGTTGTGGTCATAAGTGAAGGACTGCCTGTAACTCAGTGGTGGGTTCTCGTTTCCTAGCCATTCTCGAGATGTAGCACCTTAATACTTTTTAATGAAGACTTTATCCTTTGAGGCCCAGTGGTACACACAATTCTGGTCTTTGGTGGGTTTTTTTCATTTTTGTGGGGAAAAAATTTCCAGTACAGGCCGTCCTTGACTTAACGACCACAATTAATCGAGCCCCAATTTTGTGTTGTTAAGGGAGATGGTGGATAAGTGACCTTTTGCCCCACCTTACATCTTTTCTTGCCACGGCGGTTCAGTGAATCTGGCTTTCCCATGGATTCTGCTTATCGGAAGGTCGCGATAGGGCAGGGGTGTCAAACTCAATTTCATGGAGGGCCGCATCAGCATTGCGGTTGCCCTCAAGGGGCTGGGTGGGTATGGCCAGGGTGGGCGTGGCCTACTGGGTGGGCGTGGCTAGAGTGTGTATGGCCTACTGGGTGGGCGTGGCCAGCTATACATCGTTCACATCAAGGGTGCCTATGGGGGCCTGGGCAGGAGTGGGACAGATCTGAGGGTCTCTGGCAGAAGGAGGATCTCTGGGCCAGGGCCAAGGCAGTGGGGGCCTTTCCCTCACTGTTTCCAGGATGGCTTCGCGGGCCACAGGAAACCACTTTGCAGGCCGGATCCGGCCCCCGGGCCTTGTGTTTGACATGTCTGCAATAGGGGATCACATGACCTCGGGATACTGCAACCGTCATACATGTGAGTCAGCTGCCAAGCGTCTGATCGTTGATCACATGAGCTGCAGAGGTCGTACGTGGAAAAACAGTCATAAGTCATTTTTTTCCTGCCGTTGTAACTTTGAACGGTCGCTAAACGAACCGTCATAAATCAAGGACGACCTGTAGTTTAGGCGTTGCTGGTTTGCATCCAAGGAATATGCAGACTCCGAGATTCCCACACATGATGCTGCTTTGGGGGTAACACACCAGAACACCCACTTCTTTCCTGAGTGAGTGTACAAATTGTTCTTGATTACCGACCACAGTTGGGCCTTGCAATTTGGTTGTGAGGTGATGCAGTTGTTAAGCGAAACCACGGCCGGTCTTATGATCTTACAAGTGGTCCTCACTTAGCAATGCCCATTTGAACTTGCAACAGCGCTGAACAGCGGGTCAGGCCATTGCAGCACCCTTGAGGTCATGTGATCTGCCAGCTTCCCACATGCAAAGTCAATGGGGAAGCCAGCGGGAAGTCGAAAGGGATGACCTGCCTTCTTTAATAGCAGTAACCAGGACTGCCGGAACTGTGGTTGCACTTTAGGACCACATCCCTTAACTGCAGAAATTCCGCTCCCAATTACCATTATTAAGCAAGGACTGCCAGCTTTACGGACCTGCAAAGGTTGTAAATGCGAGGATTGGTTGCGAGGTTACTTTTTTTTTTAAATCGCTGTTGCAACTGCGAGCGATCGCTAAACAAGGACTGTAATAGTTTAGGGAGAAAAATGACACGGGAGCGGCAAACTAGTTTTCAACTTGCAACCACACCTGAGCCCCAAATTTCTGTTAGTAAGTGAGACAGTCGTTAAATGAGTCTTGCCCCCATTTTACAACCTTTCTTGTTAAGTGAATCGCTGCAATTGTTAAGACAGCAATACGGTTGTTAAGTGTAGCTGGCTTCCCCATTAGCTTTGTTTGCCAGAAGGTTCCCAAAGGGGATCCCAGGACACCGTAACCATCATAAATACGAGTCAATTGACAAGCATCTGAATTTTGATCATGTGACCACGGGGATGTAATAATAATAATAACAACAACAACAACAACAACAACAACAACAACAATAATAATGTTGGAAGGGATCTTGGAGGTCATCTAGTCCAACCCCCTGCCCAGGCAGGAAACCCTATACCATTTCAGACAAATGGCTGTCCAGTCTCTTCTTAAAAACGTCCAGTGTCGGAGCATTCACCGCTTCTGGAGGCGACGGTCGTAAGTGTGAAAGACGGGTAAATCAGGTTGTTTTCTGTGCCGTAATTTATTTATTTATTTTTATTTTAATTCCATTTATATCCCGCCCTTCTCCGAAGACTCAGGGCGGCTTACAAGCTTAGCAGTAGCCTTCATTCTATGTATATGCCTGCTTATTAGGGCTTTCACACACACACCCCAAGCGGCATTATTACAAAGTCACTAAATTAACTGTTGTGAGTCTAGGTCTACCTCTATTCCGAATACTGGAGGAACTTAGCCGGAGGACTTTTTTTGTTTTACTAACAAACAACCAAAATTGGGCCAAAAACGTTTGCAAAAAACAGCAGAGTCTGGTTCGCTGGCTTTGCCGATGGAAAATTACGACACACGAGGTAAAACAGATGGGGAGGGAGAAGGAAAACAGCAGACCTAACCTCTGCTCTTGGTGGATTTCTGCACTCTGTGTGTGTGTGTGTGTGTGTGTGTGTGTACGTGTGTGTGTATACATGCACGCATGCATGCATGCATACATACATACATACAAAAAAAAAACACCAAGTGTGCTTCCCAAATGGAGTTAGGTTAAAACAGAGGCAAAATTTAGTTAACGGGCAGACCTCAGAAATTAGTCAGGGAATTTGCTTCACTTCCTTCAACCCTGCTGACTTTGGGGTGGATTCTGTTAAAAAAAAAAACTAAACTAAACTAAACAGTTCTGCTGCTTAGGAGGTCTGGGAGACAAACGACTTTGGATAACCGTTGCTCGGCTGCTGTTGTCGCGATTTGGAGGTAGACTGCTCCCGAGGCTGGAGGCTCTACTGTAGAGCTGACGTTTTCCCTCTGCTTGCCACCTTCCTGAGCGAGGCGGCTGCTTCCTGGAATCGGCACTTTTTAAAACAACAACAACAACAACAACAACCCCTTCTCTGCTTACATTGAGGGGTGCTGAGAAAGGGTTGGTCATGTTTGATTCCCTCTGATGGAGCTACTCCCTGGGTGGTGGAGGAGTAAACGGAGGAAGGAATGTCTAAAAAAAAAAAGCTGGACACCCTGTGCAAATTTTGACCCAGAATGGATTAAGAGTAGGATGAAACGCAAGCCAAGGTTATTGATCTAAGGATATGTACACACGGTGATCCGGACACGGCGTCCTTGCCGCATTACATATTGGGAACTATTCCTGGCACGGTGTTTCTTTGGTGTTTATCCTTTTTGACTTTACCTGCCCTCCTTTTTCCAGTTTAAACAGCTATACCTGACATACACCTGGTTCCTGGCTTCATCTCCAAAAATAACGCAATAGAATAGAATAGAATAGAATAGAATAGAATAGAATAGAATAGAATAGAATAGAATAGAATAGAATAGAATAGAATAGAATAAAAATATAGAATAGAGTGGAGTAGAATAGAACAGAACAGAATAGAATAGAAATAGAGAATAGAAATAGAGAATAGAATAGAATAGTTAATAGAATAGAATAGAATAGAATAGAATAGAATAGAATAGAATAGAATAGAATAGAATAGAATAGAATAGAATAATGGAATGAAGTAGAAGAATAGAATAGAATAGAATAGAATAGAATAGAATAGAATAGAATAGAATAGAATAGAATAGAATAGAATAGAATAGAATAGAATAGAATAGAATAGAATAGAATAGAATAGAATAGAATAGCAGAGTGGGAAAGAGACCTTGGAGGTCTTCTAGTCCAACCCACTGCTCAGGCAGAAGACACTATACCATTTCAAACAGGTGGTTATCCAAACTCTTCTTAAAAACTTCCAGTCTTGGAGCATTCACAACTTCTGGAGGCAGGTTGTTCCACTGGTTAATTGTTCTAACTGTCAGGAAGTTTCTCATTAGTTCTTGGTTGCTTCTCTCCTTGATTAGTTTCCATCCGTTGCTTCTTCTCCTGCCTTCAGATGCTTTGGAGAACAGCTTGACTCCCTCTTCTTTGGGGCAGCCCCTGAGATACTGGAAGACTGCTATCATGTCCCCCCTCGTCCTTCTCTTCGTTTGACTAGACATACCCAATTCCAGCAACTGTTCCTCACATGTTTTAGCCTCCAGTCCCGCAATCATCTTTGTTGCTCTTTTCTGTACTCTTTCTAGAGTCTCAACATCTTTTTTACATCGAGGTGACCAAAACTGGATGCCGTGGCCTTACCAAGGCCTTGCAAAGTGGTATTAACACTTCACGCGATCTTGATTCTCTCCCTGTGTTAATGCAGCCTAGCACTGTGTTGGGTTTTTTTGGCAGCTGCAGCACACGGCTGGCTCATATTTAAGTGATTGTCCACTAGGACTCCGAGATCCCTCTCACAGTTACTACTATTGAGCAACGTATCCCCTATACTATACCTGTGCATTTGGTTTTTCTTGCCTAAATGTAGAACCTTACTTTTTTCACCACTGAATTTCATTTTGTTAGATAGCGCCCAGTGTTCAGGTCTTTTGGCTAACAGGTATTTGACAATTTTGGTCATAAGTGGAGGCAGTCATGACTTTGTTCTTTTGCGGTGGTCGTTGAATTGTTAAGTGACCCGGTTGTTCGTGGTGGGGCATTATTTCAATAAAGAAGAATATTTGTGGCTGAGGGTTGAAATGAGGGGTCCTTGGTGCTCTCTGAGGTTGGTGGTTTCGTTGCAGACATTTCATGACCCAATTAGGTAATATCATCAGTGCTAAAAGGGAGTGGGATTTGTGGAGAGGAGGAGGAGGAGGAGGAAGAGGAGGAGGAGGAAGAACAGGAAGAGGAGGAGGAAGAAGAAGAGGAGTAGGAGGAAGAAGGAGCCTTGGTGGAGCAGTGGGCTAATGCCTCCTTAAGTAACACCAGCTGCCTGCAATTAGTGCAGGTTCGCATCCCACCAGGCTCAAGGTTGACTCAGCCTTCCATCCTTCCAAGGTAGGTAAAATGAGGACCCAGATTGTTGGGGGCAATTAAGCTGACTTTGTAATGATGCCGCTTGGGGTGTGTGTGAAAGCCCTAATAAGCCGGCATATACATAGAATGAAGGCTACTGCTAAGCTTGTAAGCCGCCCTGAGTCTTCGGAGAAGGGCGGGATATAAATGGAATTAAAATAAAAAAATAAATAAATAAAGAACAGGAGGAAGAGGAGGAGGAAGAAGAGAAGGAGGAGGAGGAGGAGGAGAAGGAGGAGGAGAAAGGAAGAACAGGAAGAAGAGGAGGAGGAAGAGGAAGAACAGGAGGAGGAAGAAGAACAGGAGGAAGAGGAATGAGGAGGAGAAAGAGGAAGAAGAGGAGGAAGAGGAAGAACAGGAGGAGGAGGAGGAAGAGAAGGAGGAGGAGGAGGAAGAACAGGAGGAAGAACAAGAGGAGGAGGAACAGGAGGAAGAGGAGGAGGAGGAGGAAGAGGAAGAACAGGAGGAGGAGGAGGAAGAGAAGGAGGAGGAGGAGGAGGAGGAAGAACAGGAGGAAGAACAAGAGGAGGAGGAACAGGAGAAAGAGGAGGAAGAGGAAGAACAGGAGGAGGAGGAGGAAGAGAAGGAGGAGGAGGAGGAGGAAGAACAGGAGGAGGAGGAACAGGAGGAAGAGGAGGAGGAGGAGGAAGAGGAAGAACAGGAGGAGGAGGAGGAAGAGAAGGAGGAGGAGGAGGAGGAGGAAGAACAGGAGGAAGAACAAGAGGAGGAGGAACAGGAGAAAGAGGAGGAAGAGGAAGAACAGGAGGAGGAGGAGGAAGAGAAGGAGGAGGAGGAGGAGGAAGAACAGGAGGAGGAGGAACAGGAGGAAGAGGAGGAGGAGGAGGAAGAGGAAGAACAGGAGGAAGAACAAGAGGAGGAGGAACAGGAGGAAGAGGAGGAGGAGGAAGAACAGGAGGAAGAGGAATGAGGAGGAGAAAGAGGAAGAAGAGGAGGAAGAGGAAGAACAGGAGGAGGAGGAGGAAGAGAAGGAGGAGGAGGAGGAGGAAGAACAAGAGGAGGAGGAACAGGAGGAAGAGGAGGAGGAGGAGGAAGAGGAAGAACAGGAGGAGGAGGAGGAAGAGAAGGAGGAGGAGGAGGAGGAGGAAGAACAGGAGGAAGAACAAGAGGAGGAGGAACAGGAGAAAGAGGAGGAAGAGGAAGAACAGGAGGAGGAGGAGGAAGAGAAGGAGGAGGAGGAGGAGGAAGAACAGGAGGAGGAGGAACAGGAGGAAGAGGAGGAGGAGGAGGAAGAGGAAGAACAGGAGGAGGAGGAGGAAGAGAAGGAGGAGGAGGAGGAGGAGGAAGAACAGGAGGAAGAACAAGAGGAGGAGGAACAGGAGAAAGAGGAGGAAGAGGAAGAACAGGAGGAGGAGGAGGAAGAGAAGGAGGAGGAGGAGGAGGAAGAACAGGAGGAGGAGGAACAGGAGGAAGAGGAGGAGGAGGAGGAAGAGGAAGAACAGGAGGAAGAACAAGAGGAGGAGGAACAGGAGGAAGAGGAGGAGGAGGAGGAAGAGGAAGAACAGGAGGAAGAGGAATGAGGAGGAGAAAGAGGAAGAAGAAGAGGAGGAGGAAGAACAGGAGGAAGAGGAGGAGGAGGAGAAAAAGGAAGAACAGGAAGAATAAGAGGAGGAGGAGGAGGAAGAGGAAGAACAGGAGGAAGAGAAGGAGGAGGAGGAGGAAGAGGAAGAACAGGAGGAAGAGAAGGAGGAAGAGAAGGAGGAAGAGAAGGAGGAAGAGGAAGAGGCAGAGGCAGAACAGGAGGAGGAGGAGGAAGAAAACGGTGGGGTCTTTGGTGCTCTCTAACCTTGATTGTTTTCTTACAGACCTTTCATGACCCAACTAGGTAACGCCATCCATGCTGCAAGGGAGGGCGGTTTGTGGGGAGGAGGAGGAGGAGGAGGAGGACAATGACTGTGGGGTCCTTGGTGTTCTCTGAGCTTGGATGTTTCCTTGCCGACCTTTCATGACCCAACATCATCAGTGCCAGAATATCCTGCGTAGGACTGATGATGTTCCCTAGTTGGGTCATGAAATGTCTGGAAGGAAACAGGGCACATTATCTGCTAGGCACTGAATGTTGGTTGCCAGCAAAGACGTCATACGTTGCAGCCCTGTGACGGGATGCCACCAATGGCCGTAAATGCCAGCTTAGGCTGGTTGCTGAATGCCTAAAAGGTGGTCATGTGGCCATGGGTGAGGGAGCAGGCCAGTGGTCGTAACTTCGAATCCGGGTCATTAAGTAGCTTTTTCGGGGTCTGTTGTAACTTCCAAACGATTGTAACTCAAGGATGATCCCTACTTCTCAGAGATCGTGTTCAAACAAACAGTTGACAAACACAAGTTACGACGGCACGGGGAAAAAAGGAACTTATGACCGTTTTTTACACTTACGACCGTTGCACATCCCAGCGGTCACGTGTTCGAAATTCAGACGCATGGAGACTGACTCACATTTATGACGATTTCAGTGTCCTGGGGGGGTGGGGCCTCACGTGATCCCCTCTTGCGACCTTCTGACAAGCAAAGTCAACGGGGGAAGCCAGATTCACGTAACAACCGGGTGACTACCATAACAACTGCGGCGATTCACTTAACAAAGGTGGCAAGAAAGGTCATAAAATGGGGCAAAGTTCTATGTGAATTTCCTGACAGAACAATTAATCAGTGGAACAACCAGCCTCCAGAAGGTGTGAATGCTCCAACACTGGAAGTTGTCAAGAAGAGACTGGACAGCCATTTGTCTGAAATGGTATATAGGGTCTCCTCCCTGAGCAGGGGGTTGGACTAGATGACCTCCAAGGTCCCTCCCAAGTCTGTTATTCTATTTCTATTCTACATAACCCCAGGACAGTGCAGTTGCCTGGATTTTGATTTTGATCACATTATCATCATCATCATCATCATTTCAGACATGATTTGCAACTTTTAAGCTGTTTTTCCCCCTCACTTTTCCAGTGTTTGGGGCACGGGAAGGGAAGCAACGGGGCCTTGCCAGATTTGGGGATTTAAGGCCTTTGAAACTCAGCTGTGTGAGTCAAAAGTGGGTCGCCTAACAAAGCGAGGCTGTGTTGCTTCCCTTGGATAAACTGGCTCAGCCAACGGCAGATTCCATGTCAAATGAGGGGCCAGAGGAGGTAGAAGGGTTTTCTGGAGGTCATCTAGCCCATCCCTGTTCGTGGGGAGGATCTTCCTTGTTCCTATCTGGGTTTGTTTTCTCTGTCACTTTGTGGCTTTTTTTTTTTGCATTTCTTGTGTTTTGTGTCTTGTTTGGAAACATTTTTAACCATTTATATACTGCCCTGAGTCCTTCGGGAGAAGGGCGGTATATAAATAAAATTAAAAAAAAATTGTAAAGAGGCTATCCAGAGTCACTGGACATTGGATGACATATAAGTTTAATACCAACAACTAATCAATCTAAAGCAATGTATCTCAACCTTGGCAACTTTAAGCTAGGTGGACTTCAACACCCAGAATTCCCCAGCCAGCAAGGAGTTGAAGTCCACCCAACTTAAAGAATGCCGGCTGGGGAATTCTGGGTGTTGAAGTCCATCTGTTTTAAAGCAAGCTCACTAAGGAATTCTGGGAGTGGAAGTGCACCCATCTTAATACATGCTGGCTGGGGAATTCTGGGAGTTGAAGTTCACCCATCTTAATGTATGCTGACTGGGGAATTCTGGAACCTTGGAGGCCATCTAGTCCAACCCCCTGCACAGGCAGGAAACCCTATCCCATTTCAGACAAATGGCTGTCCAGTCTCTTCTTAAAACTTCCAGTGTTGGAGCATTCACCGCTTCTGGAGGCAAGGAGTTCCACTGGTTAATTGTTTTCACTATTAGGCAATTTCTCAGTTCCAGGTTGCTTCTCTCCTTGATTAGTTTCCATCCGTTGCTACTTGTCCTGCCTTGAACCTCCCGTCTCCGTTGCAAGCTCCTGTCTGCTCACTTCCAGAAATATTTCATATTTTTACTTATCTATTTCTCCTCTTCTCTCTTGGTCACGTGCCTTATTCTGACTTTATTTTATTTTATTTTTTCTAGGCTGGTCTCCTCCATTCAAGCCATCATGGCCACGCTCTCCGGCTTGGTCGTCATTTTCAGCTGCAAAGACGTGGTACATGACAGGTAATGAAAAACATGACTTTTTCAGAGAGGAAAAAACATACGAAATTCCACTTGGACTTCGGACAGGATGTTCACCTGCCAAGCCAGAACATTCCGGAATCAGATGAGGGCCCAGACAGATGGCAGGGTGACACCAGTTATCCTCAAGGCCGTAAGTGGGTAATCATTAGCACTGTTACACCCAAACCAGGCCTCCACTTTCAGAGTTTCTTTACTTGCAGGTAGTCCTCGACTTACTACCACAATTGAGCCCACGACATCCACTGCTTAGCGAGACCGCTGTTAAGTGAGTTTTGCCCCATGTCACGACCCTTCTTACCACCGCTGTTAAGTGAATCACTGCATTTGTTAAGTGAACCTGGCTTCCCCCTTAACTTTGTTTGTCAGAAGGTTGCAAAAGTTCGTCACGTGACCCCGGGACGGAGCGACCGTCATAAATACGAGTCAGTTGCCAAGCGTCCGAATTTTCATCACGTGACCCCGAGACAGTGCGACCGTCATAAATATGAGTCAGTTGCCAAGCGTCTGAATTTTCATCACGAGACCCCGGGACAGTGCGACCGTCATAAATATGAGTCAGTTGCCAAGCGTCCGAATTTTCATCACGTGACCCCAGGACAGTGCGACCGTCATAAATATGAGTCAGTTGCCAAGCGTCTGAATTTTCATCATGTGACCCCGAGACAGTGCGACCGTCATAAATATGAGTCAGTTGCCAAGCGTCTGAATTTTCATCACGTGACCCCGGGACAGTGCGACTGTCATAAATATGAGTCAGTTGCAAAGCGTCCAAATTTTGATCGCATGCCCGGAGGATGCCGCAACGGTCGTAAGTTTGAAAAATGGTCATAAGTCCCTTTTTTCAATGCTGTTGCGACTTTGAATGGTTACTAAACGAATTCTTGTAAATGGAGGACGATCTGTGTTTATTTATTTATCAAACTTGTATGTCACCCATCTCGCCGAAGGGGGCTTATGGATATTGAATAAAGTGCAGAAGCAAACGTTAAAACAATAAATAGAGTTCTTTAATTTAAAATTTCAATTCAGGTCATACTCTAGAAAGGGTGCAGAGAAGAGCAACAAAGATGATCAGGGGTCCGGAGGCTAAAACATAAGGAACGGTTGTGGAATTGGGGATGTTTTGTCTAATGAAGAGAAGGACGAGGGGGGACATGATAGCAATATTCCAATATCTCAGGGGCTGCCCCAAAGAAGAGGGAGTCAAGCTATTCTCCAAAGCCCCTGAAGGCAGGACAAGAAGCAATGGATGGAAACTATTTATGGGATAATTTGATTTAATACCTTTTAATGTTTGTATTTTGTGTTTTTATTGTTGTTAGCTGCCCTGAGTCCTTTGGGAGATAGGGCGGCATACAAATCCCATAAATAAATGAATGAATGAATGAATGAATGAATGAATGAATGAATGAATGAATGAATGAATGAGAGAAGCAACCTGGAATTAAGGAGAAATTTCCTGGCAGTGAAGATAATTAACCATTGGAACTGCTTGCCTCCAGGAGTTGTGGGTTCTCCAACACTGGAGGTTTTTAAGAAAAAATTGAGCAGACATTTGTCTGGGATGCTCTAGGGCAGGGCTTTTCAACCAGTGGTACGGGTACCAGCTGGGGTACATGGGCACCTGGCAGGTGGTACGCGACCATCCTAGAAAAGTAGTAGCGGGGGAGGGGAATGAGCTGAACCGGTGGCAGCACCGCCCAAGCCTGAGCGAGAGACGGCTGGAGCTGCAGGGCTGTCAGGGCTGAGCGGAAGCGCCAGGATCAGCGCCAGGATCCAGCTGGAGCTCAGCACCGATCCTGGCGCTTTTGCTGAGCCCAGAAGAAGCGCCGATCAGCTGGAATGTGGCAGCATCTCCTGGGTCTTGTGATGTACATTCAGATGCTTGGCAACTGATTCATATTTATGACGGTCACAGTGTCCCAGGGTCATGTGAAGGGACCAAAACCTGCTGCACCCCCCCCCCAGCAGAGTGGGGGGAATAAAAACCAAACACCCCCACCCCACCCCCGTTGCCAATCCTCAACAGAAATGCTCACAACAATGAAAACCTCGGACAGGAGGAAGAGCGCCGCCAGGCAGGCAGGCAGGGATCTTGCTCGGCTGTGGCTTGGAGGGGGCACTTTTTTCAGGGCCACGGTAACTTCGAACAGTCACTAAGCGAACTGTTGTAAGTCGAGGACTACCTGTACTTCATCACTTTTTTCCTTTTATTTTTTATTTTTTGGTCATCAAGTTTTTGACCCCTTGCTAGGCGACCGGTAGTCCTCGGATGTTGCCATATCCTAAAAGTGGTACAATGGGTGAAAAAGTTGAAAAACCCTGGACTAGATGACCTCCAGGGTCCCTTCCAACTCCTCTCTTCTTCTGTCCTTCAGACCCGTTCGTTTCGCAAGCCTTCCCCATTTTTAAAATCTCAAGCCAACAATACACCCATTTCGTATCAGGCATCGCTGACAAAAAACCGCTGACGGTGGCTTCTGGCAGGGGTGCTTGAGGGCAGCAGGCTGATAAGAATCAAGAAAAGGGCAGGCCGTGACCACAGGCTACGCATTTTACAGCCGAGAGCAGATGGAGTCTGGGTCTAAGGTCACAATGTAAGCGACTGGCTTTCTCGAACGCCGTTGGGCTCACTGGCCTGATCGGCGAACGAGAGAGTGGTTCATTTGTTCATTGGCTTACATTTAGTCCCCGACTTACAGCCGTTCATTTAATGACCGTTCAAACTTACCACGGCAGTGAAAAAGAAAATGATTTGGGACCGTTTTTCCACACTGCAGCATCCCCGTGATCACTTGATCAAAATTCAGACGCTTCGAGCGACTGACTCGTATTTATGACGGTCGCGGTGTCCCAGGATCACGTGATCCCCTTTTGCGACACGCTGGCTGAGGAATTCTGGGAGTTGAAGTCCACAAGTCATGAAGGGGCCATAGTTCCCCCATGCTGGCTCAGGAATTCTGGGAGTTGAAGTCCGCAAGTTATGAAGGGGCCATAGTTCCCCCCATGCTGGCTCAGTAATTCTGGGAGTTGAAGTCCACAAGTCATAAAGGGGCCATAGTTTCCCCCATGCTGACTGAGGAATTCTGGGAGTTGAAGTCCACAAGTCATGAAGGAGCCATAGTTTCCCCATGTTGACTGAGGAATTCTGGGAATTGAAGTCCCCAAATCATGAAGGGGGCCATAGTTTCCCCACGCTGGCTGAGGAATTCTGGGAGTTGAAGTCCGCAAGTCATGAAGGGGCCATAGTTTCCCCATGCTGGCTGAGGAATTCTGGGAGTTGAAGTCCACAAGTCATAAAAGGGCCAAGTTTGAAGACTGCTGTTCTAAGAGTCTTCTAACCTCTCATGAAATTTGAGAAAAATCCAGGAGGTCCTAAAGGGGCAGAGGGGATGAATTAGTCAGCTCTGCGCCCCCCCCCCATTCCAGTTTTGAAACAGAGTTAGTTGTTGTAGTTTTTACATTAACTTTTAGGATGTTGTAAACGGAACGAAGAAGTTTAGGCAAACAAGAGCTTGCAGCATTTGGAAATCATTTTAAATTAATTATTGCTGTTGAAATGTTGAAACTTTAAAGTCTTTGGCAAAAGGAGACAATCAGACCATGTGGACAGCGGTGCTCAAATGTTTGTGAACCTATTTTTTTTTCTTTTTTCAATATTGCCCCATCGATCTGACCTCTTATGTGCCCTTTTCTCCAGAAAAGTCCTAGAATGAGATTTTAAAAAGCCAAGGCAACAAATAGGGCAGGGGTCTTCAAACTTGGCCTTTTTGTGACTTGTGGATTTCAACTCCCAGAATTCCTCAGTGAGGCACGCTGGCTGAGGAATTCTGGTAGTTGAAGTCCACAAGTCACGAAGGGGACCATAGTTCTCCCATGCTGGCTCAGGAATTCTGGGAGTTGAAATCCACAAGTCATGAAGGGGCCATAGTTTCCCCCATGCTGACTGAGGAATTCTGGGAGTTGAAGTCCACAAGTCATGAAGGGGCCATAGTTTCCCCATGTTGACTGAGGAATTCTGGGAGTTGAAGTCCGCAAGTCATGAAGGGGCCAAGTTTGAAGACCTCTGAAATAGAGTCACTCACAATTTACATAAAGTTAGGTTACGACCACAGTGGAACCGAAAAATTTCGGTTGCTAAGCAAGACCATTGTTGAATGAGTTGTGTGACCCATTTTACAAGCTTTCTCGCCACGGTTCTTAAGGGAACCCCTGCAGTTGTTGCGTCAGTAACCCAGTTGTTAAGTGAATCTGGCTTCCCTATTAACCCTTCTTGTCAGAAAAGGAGATCATGTGACACCCCCGGGACACTGCAACCGTTGTAAATAGGAGCCAGTGGCCAAGCTTTTGAATTTTGATCACGTCACCATGGATCATAAGTCTCAAAAAAGCCCTAAGTCTCTTTTTTCAGTGTCTCTATAATATTGAACAGTAATAATAATACTAATACTAATACTAATAATAATAATAATAATAATAACAACAACAACAACAACAATAATAAGTAGTAGTAGTAGTAGTAGTAGTAGTAGTTGGAAGGGTTCTTGGAGGTCATCTAGTCCAACGCCCTGCTCAGGCAGGAAACCCTATACCATTTCAGACAAATGGCTGGCCAGTCTCTTCTTAAAATCTTCCAGTGTTGGAGCATTCACCACCTCTGGAGGCAGGTTGTTCCACTGGTTAATTGTTCTCACTGTCAGGAAGTTTCACCTTAGTACTAGGTTGCTTCTCTCCTTCATTAGTTTCCATTCGTTGCTTCTTGTCCTGCCTTCAGGAGCTTTGGAGAATAGCTTGACTCCCTCTTCTTTGGGGCAGCCCCTGAGATACTGGAAGGCTGCTATCCTGTCACCCCTCACCCTTCTCTTCGTTAAACTACACATACCCAATTCCAGCAACCGTTCCCTATATGTTTTAGCCTCCAGTCCCCTAATCATCTTTGTTGCTTTTCTCAACATCTTTTTTACTTCGTGGTGACCAAAACTGGATGCAGTATTCCAGGTGTGGCCTTACCAAGGCCTTGTAAAGTGGTATTCATTGATAAATGAAAGGTCATAAAATGGGGCAAAATCCACTTCACAAATGTTTCACTTAGCAACAGAAATTTTGGGCTCCCTTATGGTCATAAGTCAAGGACTACCTGGATGCATGGGCCAAATTCAGCACAGATAAGTGGTCAGGCTCCAAAATGTTAAAAGCTCCTATGCCTCCCATTAAAAGGCAAATATTAACGTGCTTGGCATAAGAGCTGCCCAATCCTTAAACCACACATCGGAGTGTATCTCGATATTCCAGTTTTTTTTTTTAAGTAGACCCAACCAGGTACAAGCTACACCCATTTTCCCCTCCTAAATGCCATGAATAGAAGCAACAAGGTGGGGTAGACGGAAATGTAACCAAAATGTTTAATCAAGCACACAAAATACTTTTTCTGAACATCAAGTTTCCACATAATTGCAGTGGGCGATGTTCCCAAAGCGATATGTCCTTGGCCTGCACTTCACATGCCAGATTAATGATTGTCCTGTCCTGCAGGCAGATTTAAGGACATTGCAGCCAGTCCTCTACTTACGACAGTTTGTTTAGTGACCATTCAAAGTTACAAAGGCACCTGAAAAAGGGACTTATGGGTCATTTTTTACATTGATGAATGTTACAGCATCTCCATAGTCAGGTGATGAAAATACAGACGCTTGCCAACTGGCTCCTATTTATGATGGCCGCAGTGTCCCGGGGTCACGTGATCCCCTTTTGCGACGTGACAAGCAAAGTCAAGGGGGGGAAAGTCAGATTCACTCAACAGCTGGCTACTAACATAACAACTGCAGTGATTCACTTAACAGCTGTGGCAAGAAAGGTTGTAAAGTGGGGCAGAACTGACTTAACCACTGTCTTGTTTATCGACAGAAATTTTGGGAACAATTGTCATCGTAAGTTGAGGACTGCCTTTAAAAGGATAAATAATATTACAGCCACAGAGCTGGGGAACTAGGACTGGCTCAGGAATGCTGGGAGTTGAAGTCCACAAGTCCTAAAAGGGCTATGGTTCCCCATGCTGGCTCAGGAATTCTGGGTCTTGGAGTCCACAAGTCATAAAAGGGCCATTAAATCGCCCTGCTCTATGGGTTAATATCAGTAGTGGGATTCAGCCAGTTCGCACTGGTTCAGTAGAACCGGAGCTAAATTTTTGTGAGTTTGGAGAACTGGTTGAATGCACACTGCTTCCATTCTAGGCCTCGGAGGCCTCCCAGGCCTAGAACAGCCTGTCAGAAGTGCATAGATGCCACTTCCGGAACTCCATTCTAGGCCTCGGGGGCGTAGAGGAGGTCTCCCAGGTCTAGAATGGCCTGTCAGAAGTGCATGGATGCCATTTCCGGAAGTCCATTCTAGGTCTCGGAGGCCTGGAGGAGGCCTCCCAGGTCTAGAACGGCCCGTCAGAAGTGCATGGATGCCACTTCCGGAAGTCCATTCTAGGCCTCGGAGGCCCAGGCTTCCATCCAATAAGAGAACTGGTTTTTCGGATATTTGAATCCCACCCCTGGTTAATATATATGAATTATGAAGGAATGTATGAAGGAGTGAGACTTGACTCGATCTAATTGCCCCTCACGTTCTTCTCTCCCTCAACAGGCACTGGATCGCCAGAGAATATGTCTGGATCGTGGTGTCATACATGACCTACGATATCTATGTCATGTATCTTTGCCACTGGCACAAGAGTCAGGAGAAAGGGCTGGCAGTTGGAAATGACTCCTGGAAGAGCCTCCAAAGTTTTCTGCAGAAGGAACGGCTGATGGTCGCCCACCATCTCTTCATCCTCCTCGTCTTAACGCCGGTCGCTGTGGTGAGGCCACCTCTCCAGGGCCAAAGGGTGGTCAAGCTTAGGGCCATCCATCTTAATTGCTAGAGAAGTCAACGGACACAACTTGATTCCTAGGTTTTGTTTGGTTTTGAAATGCAACTATAGTTAGTCCTCGACTTATGACCGCAGTGGAGCCCAATATTTCTGTTGCTGAGCGAGGCAGTGGTTAAGTGCGTTTTGCCCTGTTTTGCAGCCTTTCTCGCCACGTTTACTAAGTATTGCTAAGTGTGGCGGTTTTTATGTGAATGTTGCCCCATTTTACAACATTTCTTGCCACAGTTGTTAAGCAGAACATAACAGAATACAGAATAACAGAGCTGGAAGGGACCTTGGGGGTCTTCTAATCTAGTCCACCCCCCTCCTTAAGCAGGAAACCTGAGACAAATGGTTGCCCAATATCTTAAACACTTTCAGTGTTGGAGCATTCATAACTTCTGGAGGCAGGTGGTTCCACTGATACTCTACTCCTATTCTATTCTATTCTATTCTATTCTATTCTATTCTATTCTATTCTATTCTATTCTATTCTATTCCTAATTCTTATTCTATTCTATTCTATTCTATTCTATTCTATTCTATTCTATTCTATTCTATTCTATTCTATTCTATTCTATTCTATTCTATTCTATTATTCTATTCTATTCTATTCTATTCCTTCTTCCTGCTTCTATTCTATTCTATTCTATTCTATTCTATTCTATTCTATTCTATTCTATTCTATTCTATTCTATTCTATTCTATTCTATTCTATTCTATTATTCTATTCTATTCTATTCTATTCCTTCTTCCTGCTTCTATTCTATTCTATTCTATTCTATTCTATTCTATTCTATTCTATTCTATTCTATTCTATTCTATTCTATTCCTAATTCTTATTCTATTCTATTCTATTCCTAATTCTTATTCTATTCTATTCTATTCTATTCTATTCTATTCTATTCTATTCTATTCTATTCTATTCTATTCTATTCTATTCTTATTCTATTCTATTCCTTCTTCCTGCTTCTATTCTATTCTATTCTATTCTATTCTATTCTATTCTATTCTATTCTATTCTATTCTATTCTATTCTATTCTATTCTATTCTATTCTTTCTTCTTCCTGTTTCTTTTCTATTCTACTCTACTCTACTCTATTCTTCTACCTCATTCCATTATTCTATTCTATTCTATTCTATTCTATTCTATTCTATTCTATTCTATTCTATTCTATTCTATTCTATTCTATTTCTTCTTCCTGCTTCTATTCTATTCTATTCTATTCTATTCTATTCTATTCTATTCTATTCTATTCTATTCTATTCTATTCTATTCTATTCTATTCTATTCTATTCTATTCTATTCTATTTCTTCTTCCTGTTTCTATTCTATTCTATTCTATTCCATTCCATTCCATTCCATTCTTCTTTTCCTTCCCTCTTCCCTTCTCTTCTCTCCTCTCCTCTCCTCTCCTCTCCTTTCTTTCTCGCCCCTCTTCCTTCCAGTGGTGAGATTCAAATATGTGAACAACGGGTTCTCTGTGTGGATGCTGCTTCCAGAAGTCCACTCTGGGCCTGGGCAACAAAAAATTAAGCTACCGGTTCTGCCGAAGTGGTGTGAACTGGCTGAATCCCACCACTGCTTCCTTCCCTTCCCTTCCCTGTCAAGTTTTAATACTGCTCCATTCAACACTCTCAAATGTTCCTGACAAAAAACTTTCCCTCTTGAGCCACCTTCATTTTGCCAGGGGGGTTATTGCATGAAGGCTACAAAACACCTAGGCCTCTCACCTGCCAGGTAATCCAAGACGGCTCACAGCCCTTGAAGCTCGGAAGTCATCCTGCAAACAATTTAGAGCTCATCAATGGCTTAAAATAGGGGTCTTCTATCTTGGCTCTTTTATGACTTGTGGACTTCAACTCCCAGAATTCCTCAGCCAGCATGCCTGGCTGAGGAATTCTGGGAGTTGAAGTCCACAAGTCATGAAGGGGCCATAGTTCCCCCATGTTGGCTGAGGAATTCTGGGAGTTGAAGTCCACAAATCATGAAGGGGCCATTGTTCCCCCATGCTGGCTGAGGACTTCTAGAAGTCCACAAGTCATGAAGGGTCCATAGTTCCCCCATGTTGACTGAGGAACTCTGGGAGTTGAAGTCCACAAGTCATGAAGGGGCCATAGTTCCCCCATGTTGGCTGAGGAATTCTGGGAGTTGAAGTCCACAAATCATGAAGGGGCCATTGTTCCCCCATGCTGGCTGAGGACTTCTGGGAGTTGAAGTCCACAAATCATGAAGGGGCCATTGTTCCCCCATGCTGGCTGAGGACTTCTAGAAGTCCACAAGTCATGAAGGGCCCGTAGTTCCCTCATGTTGACTGAGGAACTCTGGGAGTTGAAGTCCACAAGTCATGAAGGGGCCATAGTTCCCCCATGTTGGCTGAGGAATTCTGGGAGTTGAAGTCCACAAGTCATGAAGGGGCCATAGTTCCCCCATGTTGGCTGAGGAATTCTGGGAGTTGAAGTCCACCAGTCATAAAAGAGCCAAGTTGGAAGACCCCAGCTTGTGGACTTCAACTCCCAGAATTCCTCAGCCAGGCATGCTGGCTGAGGAATTCTGGGAATTAAAGTCCACAAGTCATGAAGGGGCCATAGTTCCCCCATGTTGCCTGAGGAATTATGGGAGTTGAAGTCACAAGTCATAAAAGGGCCAGGTTTGAAGGCCCCTGGCTTAAAACATCCTGTTCCCTGGACCCAACCAGTGTCTCTTTCTCTCTCTCTCTCTCTCTCTCTTTTTCTTTCGGTCTACAGCATCTGCGTGGTGAACTAGGAGACTTTTTCGTGGGCTGCATCTTCACAGCCGAGCTTAGCACCCCGTTTGTATCTCTGGGCAAGATCCTGCTTCAGGTGAGCATCTGAGACCTGGAACCTCCATCTCTACCTTTTTTCTTTTTTTTTTTTACAGATAGTTCTCAACTTACAACCGTTCATTTAGTGAAAGCGGCAATGGCCCTGATGAAAAGGACTTATAACCATTTTTTCACACGACCGTTGTGGCATCCCCAGGATCACGTGATCAAAATTCGGATGCTGGGCAGTCGGCTCCTATTTATGAGGGTTGCAGTGTGCGTGTCCCGCGATCCCCTTTTTCGACCATCTGACCAGCAAAGTCAATGGGGAGGCCGGACTCACTCAATGGCCATGTTATTCACTTAAGAACAGCAGTGATTCACTTAAGAACCGTGGCAAGGAAAGTTGTGAAATGGAGCCAAGTTGACTTAACAAACTGTCTCCCTCAGCAACAGAAATTTTGACTGCCTGTATTAAATTTAGACGCTGCCCATCTCCCTCTGCAAAAGTGATTCAGGATGGCTTACAATTAAAATGCTAAATACGGGTAATCCTCAGCTTACGACCACAATTAAAGCCAAGTTTTCCTTTGCTAAGCAAGGCGGCTGTCAAGTGAGTTTAGCCCCATGTTACGACCTTTCTTTTGCTAGGGTTGTTAACGAATCACTGCCGTTGTTAAGCGAATCACGCAGTCATTAAGGGAAACTGGCTTCCCCCATTGACATTGCTTGTTGGAAGCTGGCTGGGAACGTTATAGATGGTGGTCACTTAATAGATTTAATTTAATTTAATTTAATTTATTGAATTTATATACCACCCTTTCCCGTAGGACTCAGGGCGGTTTACAGGGCATAAAAAACGTCAATACAAAAATTAAGAACAATTTAAAAGATTAAACTAAATCCCTGAAAAAATATAAAACATATAAAACCCCAGTTAAAACCCCAATTAAAACTCAGCCTGGGCTGGAAAGCTCGAAGAGCCAGGTCTTCAGGTCTCGGCGAAATGATCGAAGGTCGGGGGCAGTCCTAAGCTCCACAGGCAGCTGGTTACAAAGGTTAGGCGCACCCACAGAGAAGGCCCTCCCCCTGGGTGTTATCCGCCGGTATTCTTTTACCGGCGGCACCCTGAGAAGCGCACTGGACGAAGGGAACTTGATGCTGGCAGCAGGTGTTCCCTCAGATATCCCGGACCCAAGCCATTTAGGGCTTTATAGGTCATCACCAGCACCTTGAATCTCACCCGGAAGGCAACCGGAAGCCAATGCAGCTCACGGAGCAGAGGTGTTACATGGGAGTAACGGGAAACCCCCATCACAACTCGCGCGGCTGCATTTTGCACCAGCTGAAGCCTCCGAGTGGTCCTCAAGGGCAGCCCCATGTAGAGAGCGTTGCAGTAGTCTAAACGGGAGGTCACGAGCGCATGAGTGACTATGCGTAGGGCATCTCGGTCCAGGTAGGGTCGCAACTGGCGCACCAGGCGAACCGATGCCATGATTTGCTTAGCGATGGTGGCAAGAGAGGTCGTAAAATGAGGCACAACTCGATTAATAACTGCCTTGCTTAGCAATGGAAATTTTGGGCTCAATTATGCTCATAAGTCGAGGGCTACCCATGGTACACTTTCGCAGGTAGTCCTCAACTTACCACAGTTCATTTAGTGACCATTCATTGTTACAACGGCACTGGGAAAAGTGGCTCATGATCATTGTTCACACTTGTGACTGTTTCAGCCTTCCCCACGGTCACGTGATCAAAATTCAGACGCTTGGCAACTGACTCGTATTTATGACGGTTGCCGTGTCCCAGGGTCATGTGATCCGCTTTTGCAACCTTCGGACAAGCAAAGTCTATGGGGAAGCCAGATACACTTAACAACAGTGTTACTAACTTAATAACTGCAGTGATTCGCTTAACAACTGTGGCATGAAAGGTCATAAGATGGGGGCAAAATTCACTTGAGAACTGCCTCGCTTAGCAACAGAGGTTTTGGGCTCAACTGGGGTCATAAATCGAGGACTACCTGTACTAAGGCTGAAAGGGAAGGAAGTCGGAACAGAAATCGTACAGAGATGCAGCAAGCAACCTGCTGCCCAGTGCGGGAATTAAAGAAGCAGTTGCTGGAATTTCTCCCGGCCTTGATCTTATTTTTTCAATGGTGAAAAAAGTAAGGTTCTACATTTAGGCAAGAAAAACCAAATGTACAGGTATAGTATAGATGGGGTACCTTGCTCAATAGTAGTAACTGCGAGAGGGATCTCGGAGTCCTAGTGGACAATCACTTAAATATGAGCCAGCAGTGTGCTCCAGCTGCCAAAAAAGCCAACACAGTGCTAGGCTGCATTAACAGAGGGATAGAATCAAGATCAAGTGAAGTACTAATACCACTTTACAATGCTTTGGTAAGGCCACACCTGGAATATTGTATCCAGTTTTGGTCACCACGATGTAAAAAAGATGTCGAGACTCTAGAAAGGGTACAGAGAAGAGCAACAAAGATGATTAGGGGGCTGGAGGCTAAAACATATAGGGAACGGTTGCTGGAATTGGGTATGTGTAGTTTAACGAAGAGAAGGGCCAGGGGTGACATGATAGCACTGTTCCAATATCTCAGGGGCTGCCCACAAAGAAGAGGGGGGGGTGTCATGTTATTCACCAAAGCACCAGAAGGCAGGACAAGAAACAAGGGATGGAAACTGATCAAAGAGAGAAGCAACCTGGAATAAAGGAGGAATTTTCTGACAGAACAATTAACCAGTGGAACAACCTCCCTCCAGAAGCGGTGAATGTTCCAAAACTGGAGGTTTTTAAGAAGAGACTGGACAGCCATTTGATCTGAAATGGTATAGGGGCTCTTGCTTGAGCAAGGGGTTGGTCTAGATGACCTCCAAGGTCCCTTCCAACTTTATTATTATTATTATTATTATTATTATTATTATTATTATTATTATTATTATTATTATTATTATTATTATTATTATTATTATTATTATTTGTGGGCCAGCACTTGCCTCTCCTTTAACCTTCTCAACATTTTCTTTTTTGGGTGGTGGGGTTACAGCTGAAAATGCAAGATTCCCTCCTGCATAAGATCAACGGGATCCTCATCCTGGTCACCTTCTTCCTGTGCCGGATCCTCCTCTTCCCATACATGTACTGGGCCTATGGGCGACAGATGAACCTGCCTATCTACGTGGTACCCTTTCGCATCCCTCTGCATTGCAACGTGGCCAATGCATTCTTGATCGCACCCCAGATCTACTGGTTTGCTCTCATCTGCCGCAAAGCAATGAGGCTCTACAGAAGTTCACCAGCTCCGGACCGAATGCGATAGTGAACAATTAAACATCCACTTTGGAACCGAGACGGATAGATAATCACGAATTACGTGCAAGGAGGTGCCTTTGTGGTCGCAAAATAACCACTGGCTGTGAGGTTGTATGCTTCCCAAAGCCTCCCAGTGACTGCAGCTCTCACAGTGTTCCAGATGTGGCGAGATGTTGCAAGTGGAACCTGGGACTTGTGGTTGGTCAACCACGGAGGCCGTGAGAATTCTGCAAATCTCTTCTTTTGCCCGGGGGTCTTTAGTTGACGGTTTAGGGCAACAAAGTTAAAGAACACCATGCAGACTGATCTACATGTCCTTCTCTGATTGTCCCTAATCAGAGTCCGCCCTGATCGTTTCATTTCCCCACCTCAAAAAATTGCCTGTCACCTTTTCTACCTTTTAAATCTTCTTCAAGATGTTCCCTGTTGTGCCAGTTTACTGATAGTGAAACATTGATAGCCTTATTTGGATATCTTGACGGCTGCCTTGATTTTACCGAAAGTGCCGAGGGATTGCTCCTGGAGAATTTTAGCATCTTTTTTTTTGTTTTTTGTTAAAAATATACCTCAACGTTCTTGTGCTTCTCATTTGTAACAATAGCTGTGCCCGTCAAAGCAGCAGAAGCTGGAGAAATGTGGGGTTGTTCTTGCCCCAAATTGTGCAAAGATTCTTAGTTCAACGGACAATCTTGTAGAATGTTGCATTTTTAACATGTTCGCACATTCCAGGTTTCCTTTGGATGCACAATATGGAAAAGCGACATCAAGGTCATTTTGGAACAGGTGCCAACTTTTGAGGCGGATAACCAGATCCTTATGATTCAAGAAGATGAGCTCAAAAAGATAAAGATTCAAAAAGATCATTTTTGGTGCTCCGTGTGGGTGATGCACGTAAAAATCAGTGAGGTTTCAACACTGGTGTTTAAACAGCCATTTTGATTTTCCTGACTTTACAGTTATTGAACAAAAAAAGGAAGGAAAATTGAGAGAGTGAGCTGAAGTGAAGATGAATCAGAAGTTGCTGAGAATGGATTGAACCTACCTTTCAGATCTGGAAGGATTCTTGCAAGATTTTTTTCTTGCCTTGCGGTTCTAATTCTGGTCCCCGGAAGTCAGTTGGATTAGCACACTGGGATCGTGCACAAGAGGCCAATTCACTTGCACCACCAAAAGACCACGTTTCTTAGCAGTAGCCAATTCAGTGGCAGCTACCTCCTCAACTGGGCCTAAGCCAGGCACAACAAGAAAGATCCATGGGAAAGGCCTTTTTCATTGCCTCTGAGACAGCCACACCTTTGTGAGGTCTAGGACAGGGGTAGGCAACCTCGGCTCTTTAATGACTCGTGGACTTCAACTCCCAGGATTCCTGAGCCAGCCCATGCTGAGGAGAAATGTAGAGGTTTCCATGCTGAGCCATGTCGGCTCAGGAATTCTGGGAGTTGAAGTCCATGAGTCATAAAAGAGCCGAGGTTGCCTACCCGTGTCCTATGCTGTATAGAGAGGACTTATTTCCATTCAACTTTGGAAAGCTCGGGCGTTGTTCCCTCCCGGTCCCGTTTTGGGGCAGAGGAGAGCAGAGAAATCTTTTTCAAACATTGGCGGTGGAAACAAATTAATAAAACTTGAGGAGGAAGAGGAGGCCGAAACATTATCCTGGACATTTGCTACTACACGTAGTCCTCAACTGAAAACGATTCGTTTCATAACCTTTCAGCGCTACAGTGGCACGGCGAAAAGGGGCCCGTTTTCCACACATTCCCGTGCTCACATGACCAAAATTCAAAAGCTTGGCACATGGCATGGACGTACGACAGTCGCAGTGTCCCGGAGTCACATGATTCCCTTTGGCGACCCTTCTGACAAGCTAAGTCAATAGGGGAAGCCAGATTTGCTTAACAGCCTGCGTGACTAACTTAACAACTGCAGCAATTCACTGAACAACCGTGGCAAGAAAGGTCACAAAGTGGAGCAAAACTCACTTGACTGTCTGGTTTAACCACAGAAATTATGGCTCAATTGTGGCCATAAGTGAAGGACTACCTATATACTGTCCCATCTGTACTCCTGGAAATGTTTGAACCAGCCCTGTTTTGAGTCGGGGGATTTGAATATTTCACAGTAGGGTCCGAACAACTGTCTCGGTCCTAAAATGCTGTGGTTTGAGTTGAAAGGTATCAAGATTGGAAAATTTTTATCTACAGCTTGTCTGTATCACGAGAGACAACGATCTCTTAAACCAGTGTTTCTCAATCTCAGTAACTTTAAGATGGGTGAATTTCAACTCCCAGAATTCCCCTGGGGAATTGAAGTCGACCCATCTTAAAGCATGCTGTCTGGGGAATTCTGGGAGTGGAAGTCCACCGTTTTTAAAGTGTGCTGGGCAGGGAACTCCGGGAGTCGAGGTGCACATAGGTGTCAAACTGCCGGCCCGTGGGCCGGATGCATCATGCCGAAACCTCACCCACCCTATTGCCGTCAATGGAGAAAAAAAAATCACAATATGCCGCAACACGTCACGTGACGTTGCGAATTTGACACCCTTGGCATAAAGCATGCTGGTTGGGGAATTCTGGGAGTGGAAGGCCAGCCATCTTAAAGCATGCTGAGTAGGGAATTCTGGGAATGGAAGTTTGCCCATCTTAAAGCATGCTGGCTGGGGAATTCTGGGAGTGGAAGGCCAGCCATCTTAAAGCATGCTGAGTAGGGAATTCTGGGAATGGAAGTTTGCCCATCTTAAAGCATGCTGGCTGGGGAATTCTGGAAGGCCAGCCATCTTAAAGCATGCTGAGTAGGGAATTCTGGGAATGGAAGTTTGCCCATCTTAAAGCATGCTGGCTGGGGAATTCTGGGAGTGGAAGGCCAGATATCTTAAAGCATGCTGAGTAGGGAATTCTGGGAATGGAAGTTCGCCCATCTTAAAGCATGCTGGCTGGGGAATTCTGGGAGCTGAAGTCTTAAAAGTTGCTGCGATTGAGAAACACTGTTGGAGTAAGAAAAACTTCATGGATCTTTTCTTCCCTAATTCCGTCTCTTGCTTATTTTGCACATCCAGAGAACAAGGTAGAGTACTGGAACCAGGTTAAATGTGTTGCTTAAGAGTCCTGGTTTGAATGAATAAAGCCTTGTTTCCCTCAAAGGAGCATTTTTTCCCCCATTATAAAAGCACAGCGGTGTTACGTCACCGTACAATTTTCAGTGCAATGTGATCAGAGGTATATATATTCACCCAGAGAGGCCTGATGGAGAACAGATGAATTTAAAACACTGGTTTTGATTTTACCTTTGTTAAATTTTTGAACATGAGATGGGGCGCCGGCTTGGCATTCCTCCTCTCTCCCATTCCCCTCCTTTCTCCTCCATCCCTTCTCTTCTTTCCTTCTTTCCCCTTCTTTCTTTCCTCCATCCCTTCTCCTCACCTTTCTTCCCTTCTCTTCCTTCTTCTCCCCTTCTCTCACCTCCCTCCCCGTCTCCTGCTCCTTGCTTTTTTCTTCCCTTTCTCCCCTTCCTTTCTTCTCTCCCTTCTTTCCTTCTGCTTTCTTCCCTCCTTTCTCTTCTTTCCCCCCTCCCCTTCCTTCCTTTCCTTCATTCCTTTTTCTACTTTCTTCCTTTCTCTTCCCCTTCCTTTTTTCCTTCCTTCTTCTCCCCTCCCCTTTCTTTTCCTGCCTTTTCCTTCTCCTCCTCCTCCTTTCTTTCCTCCCTCCCCTCTTCCTTCCTTTTCTCCCTCCCTTCTCCCTTTCTTCCCTTCTCTTCCTTCTTCTCCTTCTTTCTCACCTCCCTCCGCGTCTCCTGCTCCTTGCTTTTTTCTTCCCCTTCCTTTCTTCTCTCCCTTCTTCCTTCCCTCCCTTCTGCTTCCTTCCCTTTTCTCTTTTTTCCCCTCCCCTCCCTTCCTTTCCTTTATTCCTTTTTCTGCTTTCTTCCTTCTCTTCCCCTTCCTTTTTTAAATTTCCTCCTTCTCCACTCCTTCTCCTGCCTTCTTCTCCTTCCTCCCTCCCCTCCTCTTCCTCCCTCCCCTCCCTTCCTCTTCCTTCCTTCCTCCTTTGAAGATCACCTGCCTGTGGGCTTCCTTCACCAGCTGTTGCACAACAGGATAACAAACCGCTGGATGAGACAGGCCCGGGGTCTAATCCGACAGGGCACAACTTCTGTTGTTCTTAAAGCTGTTGTTTTTTGTGATACCGCCCCCTGGTTATTTTCTCTCTGCCTGTGACAGGTAGACAAGCCTTTTTTTGTAATTGTTGAAAGCATACTCGGCCTGTTTGTGCTTGCATCAGGAAAACCCCATCTAAGAGTGCTGTTTAACCATCTTAATTGGGGGGGGGGATTTAAAGGGGGAGAGAAGGCTAAAAGGTAATAACTTAGAAGAATTAACTTCTAGTGCCATTAACAGTTCTTCACATTCCTGAAGAATAGTCAGAAAAATTAGGGCAAGGGAAGCGTGGGGTCCTGGGTGCTCTCTGAGCTGGGTGGTTTTCTTGCAGACGTTTCATTACCCAGCTAGGTAACGTCATCAGTGCTGGAAGGAAGGAACGATGCATTTTTTGACCCTTCGAAAAAATAAAAAAATGGGACATGGGAAAAACCACCGCCCGAGATGTCGTAAATGATCGGAGTGGCTTGCCAAAAGGCACGTAACCAGTTTGCGTTTATATTACATTTGCCAGATGTCAGGGTGCACACAAAAATGTGATTTTTTTAAAAAAAATATTATGATACAGCCTGAAAAACAGATGAGTGCTTAAGACACCAGTCTAGAAAGCGAGAGATTGTGAGTTCAAGTTCTGCCTTAGCTATGAAAGCTGGCTGGGTGATTTGGGACCAATCACCAGGAGACAGTGAGTTCTAGTCTCGCCTTAGGCAAGCGAGCCAGCCGGGTGACTTTGGGCCAGTCTCTGTCTCAGCCCAACCTACCACACAGGGCTGTTGTGAGGAAAATAGGGGGAATGTGTGTTGGATATGTTTACACCTTATTTGTAAAAATAATAAAGGCAGGATACAAATAAATAATAACATATATGGATTGCCTGGGTTTCCAATTGCACTGGATTGTTGCAACTGTGCACACAACTTGAGCCCTTGATTTTTGGCAACTAATAAAAAACAATCAGTGAAAAAAATGGTTGTTTTTTTTTCTAGACTGCCTTCATTCTTTGATTTCTCTGCTAACAGACAATTCTCTCATGAGAATCATTCATCTCTCGGTGAGTGATCCTTATGAATCTTGGGGCAACATGTTCCACTGGTTAATTCAGTGTTTCCCAACCAGGGCAACCTTTAAAATGGGTGGACTTCAATTCCCAGAATTCCCCAGCCAGCCTGCTTTAGCGATAGGTGGACTGCAAGTCCCAGGATTCTCTGCTCAGTATTCTTTAAAAATCAGTGGATTTCAATGCTCAGAATTCTCCAGCCGACATGCTTTCAGAGGGGTGGACTTATATGTTGGCTGGGGAATTTTGGAAGTCCAGCTATCGTAAAGCATGTCGGCTAGGGAATTCTGGGAGTGGAAGCCCACCCATCTTAAAGCAGGCTGGCTGGGGAATTCTGGAAGTTGATGTCCACCCCTCTTAAAATGTGCTGGCTGAGGGATTCTGGGAGTGGAAGTCCACCCCTCTTAAGGCATGGCTGGCTGGGGAATTCTGGGAGTTCCCTGCCACCTGACCCTCTTCCCTTGTCTCCTCATTGGCAACTCACACCAGCTGAGAGGGACAACGATCCAGACTACCAATGGTGGACTCGCCACAAACCTCTTCCACCTCAGACTACAATAGGATTTTGGTCCAACATGGCGCAGCATCTATTTTTTTTATTATTTATTTATTTTTATTTTAATCCCATTTATATCCCACCCTTCTCCGAAGACTCAGGGCGGCTTACAATTTAAGCACAAACCAATGTGCTTAGCAATCTAACTCAATCCCAATCAAGAGCAGGCCACAGGATTGGACAAATTAGATGGATGCTTGATTAGGCCATCTGTAGCTTAGGCCTGTGTTTCTCAACCTCGTCACCTTGACGATGTGTGGAATTCTGGGAGTTGAAGTCCTCATGTCTTCAAGTTGCCGAGGTTGAGAAACTCGGGCCTAGACTGTTTCCTGAGAAACTCAGGCCTAGACTGTTTCCTGAGAAACTCAGGCCTAGACTGTTTCCTGAGAAACTCAGGCCTAGACTGTTTCCTGAGAAACTCAGGGCTAGACTGTTTCCTGAGAAACTCAGGGCTAGACTGTTTCCTGAGAAACTCAGGGCTAGACTGTTTCCCACATTCTTCCTCCAGCACAAGGACCACCCCAGGATGGCATATACACCCCACCCCACCCGAGTACAGATAATCTTCGAGTTATGAGGATAACTGAGCCCCGAATTGCCATAAGAGTCATCCTGCTTGTGAAGAGGGCGACCACATAACCATGACCCATTTTACAGGGTTGTGTTTGGTTTTTTTTGCCGTGGTCATTAAGGGACCATCGCGGTAGTTAAAGAGAAAGCTGTGCTTGTTAAACAACCACACTGTTTGCAATGGGTGAAGTTGTCCAGGAAACCACAAGTTTCCGGTAGAAATAATTGTAAATTGCAACCACGGGACAATGCCAACGGTTGTAAACGTGGTCCGGCTGCTGAGTGCCCAAAATGGGATCATGTGGCCTTGGGGGGGGAGGGAGCTCATAAGTAGCCTTAGAGAGGTGCATCGGAACTTCAAATGATGGCTTAGAGGCCGGTTATAAGTTGAGGACTGCCTATACAGTGTTCCAATATTTCAGCGGCTGCCACAAAGATGAGGGGGGTCACGTTATTCACCAAAGCACCCGAAGGCAGTACAAGAAGCAATGGATGGAAACTGATCAAGGAGAGAAGCAACCTGGAACTAAGGAGAACCTTCCTAATATTGAGGACAATTAACCAGTGGAACAGCTTGCCACCAGAAATCGTGGGCGCTCCATCACTGGAGGTTTTTAAGAAGATACTGGACAGTCACCTGTCTGAAATGGTATTGGTTTTCCTGCTCGAGCAGGGGGCTGGACTAGAAGACCTCCAAGGTCCCTTCCAAATTCTACTCTAATGTAGTCTACTCTTCTCTACTTTACACACATTTTAGGGCCTTCCAGACCTCTGTTTTCAAACTCAAGCCACGTGAAGATGGGTGGACTTCAACTCCCACAATCCTTCAGCCGTGTGATCTAAATATTATTACAAAACACGTGCATTGCAGGTAGTCCTCAACTTACACCCATTTGTTTAGCAATCTTTTGAAGTTACAGCAGCACTGGAAAAAGTGACTTACGATCGGTTTTCACACTTACAACCTTTGCAGCATATCTGTGGTCACGTGATCAAAATCCAGGCAACTGGCATATACTTGTGACAGCTGCACTGTCCCGGGGCTATGTAGAATAGAATAGAAATAGAATAACAGAGTTGGAAGGGACCTTGGAGGTCATCTAGCCCAACCCCCTGCTCAGGCAGGAAACCCTATACCATTTCAGACAAGTGGCTGCCCAGTCTCTTCTTAAAAACTTCCAGTATTGGAGCATTCACAACTTCTGGAGGCAGGTGGTTCCACATCTTTTGTGATCTTCCTAGTCAGCTTCTGGCAAGCATGGTAAAAAAGGGGAAGCCCGATTCGCTTAATGACACGATTCACTTAACAACCACTGCGATTTGCTTCACAACTGTGGCAAAAAAGGCTGTAAAATGGGGCAAAACCCAACCACTGGCTTAGCAAAGGAAGGTTCCATTCTGGTCGTAAACCGAGGACCAGCTGTAATCTCCTCAACCCCGCCTACCCCCGGCCAATAACTTTCCGAAGAAGGAGATAATAAAGGTTTATTAATAGATCTTGCAAATTTCCCACTTGAGCTCTCTCTCCTCGGATGAAAGCTGTTTTGGCTTCTCTCGAACCCGCAACCCAGGGCCCCACTGTCCACGCGCCTTCTAGAATCCAAATGTGACCCTCAGAGTTTATGGAGCTTGTGGAGCAGCATGGTGCGGAGCTCCTTGTTGGTGACGTTTTCCACGATGGATTCCAGGAAGTGGGTCTCGTTGGCCTTGCGCAAGGCACTGCCCAGGGATTCATCAAGGTCATACAGCAACTCGTACTGGGACAGGATCTCCAAGGAGACCAGGAGGAGAGGATCCCCGGTCCCGTGGTTGGGCAACATGGCGGCCACGTGAAGCGTGTGGCAGAACATCTGGATGTAAACGAAAGACAGCTCCCGGACCACGTTCTTCTCTTCCACGGAGTGCCACTGGCCACGGGCGATGGTCTTCACCGAGCCCAGCAGATCGGATAAGCTGAGGCAGTAGAGCCTTCCGGTGTGTTTCCACGCCTCCGCTGGCATCCACGTCGCGCCACTGGCACCGCAGAGGAATTGGAAGGCCCGCAGAAGAAGCACGGACAACTGAAGGTGGTAGGCAAAAGGCCGGAAATTCAACAACGGTAAATACTGGATGTATTCCAGTGAGTAAGGTACGTAGAGGATCTCTCGTTCCAAGAGACTTTTGATCACGTGGACAAGTCTTCTCCACTCACTTTGGCTGCACCATGGAAAGACTTGGACAAGGGCCACCAAGAACCCTTTGCTGAAGAGATTGACTTCTTCAGGGTTGTCCACGTTAACCACGAGGAGCACAAGCATCTGCTCACGCAGGGCTGTGGAGATGCAACACGTTTCCAACCAGGCCAGCAACCCACTGCCTGCCCCATAATTTGGGAGCGGACGGGTTGTCCAATCCTCCTCTGGAAGCTTACAGACCTCAAAGAGAGTAGCCGGGACTTCGTTTCTGAAATGTTCTCCGAAGATGTTCTTCACGCGGAGGCCAATGGTCCAGTCCAAGACGCTGAGCTTCTTGTGCAACCAGGCCACCGATTGGGTCCACAACTGTGGAGATAGAGTCTCCTTCTGGACCAGAAGAATATCACAAAGCTGAGCTAAGTTGGTGACCACCAAATCTTTGGTCTCCAGGGAATATCTCTCTTGGTCTTCTAGCTGGTGCCAATATTGGGAGAACCCATCCAGGAGTTTGCAGAGAGAAAAGATGAGTGGAAACGGGTGGCAGGTATGAATCCAACTCTGTTCTGATGGGACTTTCAAAGCCTTGTCAAGGATCTGCAAGCAGAGCTCAATTCGGGGAGAATCCGACTTTAGAAATGGGAAGATCAAACTCTGGACCACCTCTGAAGGAGACAGGAGGGGACTTGTTCCACTCGGTTGCATGAGATGGACTAGGAACTCTAAAAATTGCTCCTTCTCCTTGGGAGAAGAGAGACGGTCCCAAACCGTCTCTTTCAAACATTCTAGGAGAAGGTTGACAGAGACGTTGGGTTGATCCTGAGGTTCTTGGAAGTTCAGAGCTGGGAAAGAACAGAGGATCTCAGCCAAGAATTGATGGGTTCCCAAATTGGCGATAGCTAAATTACTGATCTTCTTGATAGTGCCTTCTGGGTTGAGGACCACCAGCCGAGATACGGCAAGGATGGCTTTCTTAAAACCTTCCCCAGAGGCACTCTGGATGATCTGGTTGAAGGCCACGTTGAGTTCCTCCTGAAATTGTTCCGAGAAGGCTACCATCAGCTTGGAAAGACCACGTCGGCCCCAAGTCGCCAAAACATCAGCAATGACTTTGTTCTTATCTGGCAAGGAAAGTTCGGTGTAACACTCAAGGATGATCTTGACCACCTTGGTTTGTGGATCTCGGTTTCTGGACGAATCCTCAGGGGATTCCAAAGATGCGACTGTCTCCAGCAACTTCAAAATTAGCTCCGGATCCTGGAAAAGTTCCTTATTCTTGACAAGGCAAGCCACCCAATCCTTGCTCAAGGCCCAGTTTTTCTCCTTAGCGAACACAGAACACACTTCTTTGTGTCGGTCCATTTTCTTGTCAATGATCACCATAGCTACTGAAGCCACCAGATTGCCGCCGGTGCTCTTTCCCCAAGTCTCAGGGTTGATCTTCTTCAGGAGATCTGCGATGACTTTGCCCAAATCCAACATCCCTCGGGCTGTCTCTTGGTCGAGGTCCTCTAGACTACAGTTGGTCAACCTCTTCTGTAAGGCCGCCAAGCAGTTGAGGAGCCGATAGCTCTCATAGCAGACCTGGTGAGGGTCACTCAAGAAGACCTGGACCTCTGAAGCCCACTCCTTCAACAAGGAGTGGAGGAAGCTCACGTTGCAGAGCACCAATTGCTTGGACAGCTTGACCATGTCTGGCAAACTCATGCTCCTCTCAGCTTCCTTCACCTTGGCATCCAAGTCCTTTTTGTTGTAACGGTTTTCACAGTCACAGCTCCAGAGGGTCACCACAGAGGAGATCTTCTCCAAGTAAGCTTGAGGAGACAACGCCTTTGCTTGACACTCAGTGGCCACCAAGGCGGACAAGACATCTGCTAAGTTAGCAAGGGCATAACACTTCATCCTGGTTGAGCCCAGGCTATCTTTAATCAGCTTGAGCCCTTCGGTCAAGATAGGGAGGACAAGAGGGATGGCAGAGTTCTCCGGCATGGACGAAGGGCTGCTCTTAAACCTCTTGGGAGGCTGGTCCAGTTCTTCCGACTCCAAAACGTGTTGGTGAGTCACGTTTTGGAACAGCAGCACCAACCGGTCCTCCTCCCCTCCTTTGTGTTTCATAATCTCCCACCAGACATCTAAGAAGAAGGCCACGTCAGCTGGAGACGTTCCCGTGGCCACGTACTCTACGAACGTCTGAAGCTCTTTTTGGCAAAGGGGATCCGGCAGGACCAGAAGCAGCTGGGTGAAAAGTCGG
The DNA here is from genome assembly GCF_964194415.1 of Vipera berus. Lineage (NCBI taxonomy): Eukaryota > Metazoa > Chordata > Lepidosauria > Squamata > Viperidae > Vipera > Vipera berus. Next base: position 358,141,017 of record NC_138202.1, read on the forward strand.
GGTGTGTTGACTGCCTTGAACAGCTCGAAAAGGACAGTGTAGTTGATCTCGGGGATCATGTTGCTGACAGAGAAGAAAGCGTCGCTCTTCCATCTTTCGTCGGATGGGACAGCCGAGAGGAGTAATTTGGACCAGAGGACAACGGCCGCCTTCTTTTTCCAGAGGTTGGGCTGGGGGGGATAACAAGAGTAGGAGGTGCAGATCTCCTGCAAAGCTTCCAGGATTGGCTTTCCCACCACAGACCAGTCGGACTTGGCCAGTTCGGATAACGGCTTGGGATGGCACAGCCTGGACGCCAGCAGAAATCCCCCGTGCAAGATGGTCACTTCACCGCAGATGGTCACCGGCCCTGTTGCAAAGAAATGAATGATGGAGTGAAGAACGAGCATCGTTAGCTCCAGGTTTTCTGTTCTAAAGGCCCGGACTACCTGTAATGGTACAGGTAGTCCTCAACTTACGGCCACAACTGAGCCCAAACTTTCTGTCGCAAAGGGAGAAATTTGTAGTTAAATTTGTTAAAAGAGCCATGGTGGCACAATGGTTAGAATGCAGTATTGCTGGCTAACTCACTGCCCACTGCCAGCAGTTCAATCCTGACCGGCTCAAGGTTGACTCAGCTTTCCATCCTTTCGAGGTCGGTCAAATGAGGACCCAGATTGTTGGGGGGCAAATATGCCGACTCTGTAAACAGCTTAAGAGAGGGCTGTAAAGCGGTATATAAGTCTAGGTGCTATTGCTAAGTGGGAAGAAGGAAGGAAGGAAGGAAGGAAGGAAGGAAGGAAGGAAGGAAGGAAGGAAGGAAGGAAGGAAAGGAGGGAGGGAGGGAAGGAAAGGAGGGAGGGAGGGGAGGAAGAAGTCATGGTGTCACAGTGGTTAGAATGCAGTATTGCACGCTAACTCTGCCCACTACCAGGAGTTCGATCTTCACCAGCTCAAGGTTGACTCAATCTTCTGAGGTCAGGAAAATGAAGAACCAGACTGCTGGGGTGCAAGATGCTGAGGGTGTAAACAGCTTAGAGACATCTGTAAAGCACTATGACGCCCCATTATAAGTCTAAGCGAGTTCCGCCCCATTTTACGACCTTTCTTGCCACAGTCGTTAAGTGAATCACTGCAGTGTTAGGTTAGTCACACGGTTGTTAAGTGAATCTGGCTTCCCCCATTGACTTTGCTTGTCAGAAGTTGGCAAAAGGGGATCACGTGACACACACACACACCCCTCCCGGGACGCCGCAACCATTGTAAGTACATGCCAGTTGCCAAGCATTTGAATTTTGATCATGTGACCCTGGGGGAATGCTGCAAAGGTCAGAAGTCATTTTTTTAAGTGCCGTTGTAACTTCAAACGGTCACTAAACTGTTGTCAGTCAGGGACTACCTATATTTGAGGCACCAGCCTAGAAAGTGGGAAGCAGCGAGTTCTAGTCCCACCTTGGGCACCAAAGCCAGTTGGGTGATTTTTAAAACCAGCCCCTCCCTCTCAGCTCAACCCACCTCACAGGATTGTTGTTGTGGGAAAAAGAGGAGGGAATATTATGTCTATTTGCCATTTTGGGTTAACTGTAAAAATAAAAAGGCGGGGTATAAATAAAAGAAAAATAAATAAAAGACGTCCTGAACAAAACCATTAACAGATATTACCTATCTTCTTCCTACTAACTTTAGCTGGGTTGTTTATTTCTTTTTGAGTGTTTTATTTATTTATATTTATATTATTTTTTTTTTATGCTGCCCATCTCCTTTCTAAAGTGACTCCGAGCGGGTTTTTTATTTTATTTTATTTATTTTAATTCCATTTATATCCCGCCCTTCTCCGAAGACTCAGGGCGGCTTACAAGCTTATGGTTTTATGGTTTCGTTATTGTTTTTCTACGCTGCCCGGAGTTCTGTTCCCCGAGACCGATGTCTGTATGAATCAACCAAATAGAATAAATCAAGAATTTCATCCCGATGGGATCGAAAGGAATTTATTTCTTTCTTTCTTGCAAATTTGTTTGGCTCTGCAGGGCGAATCCTTGCTGCTTTCAAACGCGTACTGAAAATTTAACAAAACACTATGATGTTGTTAAGCTACGCATTTTATTTAAAGCTGTTTTTTTTTAAAAACAACAACAGTGTTTTATTAAAGCAAATTGGCAATTGTGTACAACATGTCTATAGTTCATTTGCATATTCAACATATTTTACACCTTATCTAAGTACAGCTAAGGATTTGTCTACAGAAGAGAAGAGAAGAGGGGGCTAAGGAGGAAGGAAAGAAGGAAGGAAGGAGAAATGGAGGGAAAGCAGAAGGGAAGGGAAGGGGGAGATAGAGAGGAAGGAAGGAAGGAAGTAGAAAGGAAGAACAGGAGGGGAGAGGGAGGGAGGAAGGAAGGAGAAACGGAGGGAATGAAAGGAGGAAGGAAAGAAGAAAGGAAGGAGAAATGGAAGGAGAGAAGGGAAGGGGGAGATAGAGAGGAAGTATGAGAGGAAGTAGAAAGGAAGAATAGGAGGGAGGAGGAAGAAAGGAAGGAGAAATGGAAGGAGAGGAGAAGGGAAGGGGGAGATAGAGAGGAAGTATGAGAGGAAGTAGAAAGGAAGAATAGGAGGGAGGAGGAAGAAAGGAAGGAGAAATGGAAGGAGAGGAATGAAAGGGAAGGCAGAGGGAGCCAAGGGGGAAGGAAAGAAGGAAGGAAGGAGAAATGGAGGGAAAGCAGAAGGGAAGGGAAGGGAAGGGGGAGATAGAGAGGAAGGAAGGAAGGAAGGAGAAATGCAGGGAGATGAATGAAAGGGAAGGCAGAGGGACTAAGGAGGAAGGAGAAATGGAGGGAAAGCAGAAGGGAAGGGAGAGATAAGAGAGGAAGGAAGGAAGGAAGTAGAAAGGAAGGAGGGGAGAGGGAGGGAGGGAGGAAGGAAGGAGAAACGGAGGGAATGAAAGGGAAGGCAGAGGGAGCTAAGGAGGAAGGAAAGAAGGAAGGAAGGAGAAATGGAGGGAGAGGAGAAGGGAAGGGGGAGATAGAGAGGAAGCATGAGAGGAAGTAGAAAGGAAGAACAGGAGGGGGAGGGAGAAAGGAAGGAAGGAAGGAGAAATGCAAAGGGGAGGAATGAAAAGGAAGGCAGAGAGAGAGAGCTAAGGAGGAAGGAAAGAGAAATGGAGGGAAAGAAGAAGGGAAGGGAAGGGGGAGATACAGAGGAAGGAAGGAAGGAGAAACGGAGGGAGAGGAATGAAAGGGAAGGCAGAGAGAGCCAAGGGGGGAAGGAAGAAGGGAAGGAAGAGCAACGGAGAAGAAGAGAAGAGCGACGCAGGGACGGACGGACGGAGAGGGGAAGGGAAGGGAAGGAAGGCGCGGCGCCCTCCCGGGCCGACCCACCCACCTACGTCCATGGCTGCCGCCGGCTCGCCTCCCCACGCCGCTCCTCCTGCCGGCCGAGCCAAGGCGGCATGGCCCAGGTCCGGGCTGCGCGGCCGCCGCCTGCCCGCCGCGGGCTCCGCCGGGTTCCCGCTGCCGGCCTGGGCGCCGCCCGCCGGCTCAGCCATTGTGCGCTCAGGGCGCGCCGCACAAGGCCCAGCCGGAGAGCCCGGCAGGAGGAAGAGCAGGAGGAGGAGGAGGAGGAGGAGCCGCCCAGCCCGCCCAGCCCGCGCTTCTCGGCTCCGGCCCCGGCTCAGCCAGCGAGACGGGGCTGCGCAAGGCCAAGGGCCGTCGGAAGAGCTTCCTCTGCCGGCTCCTGCGCAACACTGCACGGCGCGCCCGCTCGCCGCTGCCCGCCTACACCTGCTGGTAAGCCCGGAGGATAGGATGGCCCTGCGCGGCTCTCCGGGAGGGAGGCAAGGGAAGGGAAGGGCGGAGGTGCTGGCTTCGGCGTCCCCGCGCGCGGCTGCTAAATAATAATAATAATTAATAATAATAATAATAATAATAATAATAATAATAATAATAATAATAATAATAATAATAACAACAACAACAACAACAACAATAATAATGACAATAACAATAATAATAATAATAATAATAATAATAATAACAACAACAACAATAACAATAATAATAATAATAATAACAACAATAATAATAATAAACCTTTATTGTCAAGGTACAACATGTGTACATTGAGATTAGCTGAGCCTCCCCCCAACACACAGTGACAACAAACCCTCCATCCCACCACACTATGTGAACCAACACCACCACACACCGGCCTCCCAAGTCAATTCTGCATAAGATTATGTCCCATTTAAAAGCCTAACAGCCCACGGATAAAAGCTGTTCTTCAGCCTGTTGGTACGGCTGGCTATACTCCTATATCTCCCACCGGTTGGTAGGAGAGTAAAGAGATACCGTCCAGGGTGTGAGTCATCCCTGAGAATCTTCCTCACTCTTCCAAGGCAACGGGCCCTGGCGAGGTCATCCAGTGGTGTCAGGGAACAGCCCACAATGTCTTGTGCTGTGCTCACTACCCTCTGTAATACTTTCCTATCCGCGGCTGTCAGACCAGCATACCAAACCACGATACAGTACGAGAGGACGCTCTCTATAGTAGACCGGTAAAAGAGGGTCATTAGCCATTGTTCAACCCTGTTCTTCCGCAAGACCCTAAGACAGTGAAGCCTCTGTTGGGCCTTTCTAGCCACCTGGGTTGTGTTAACTTTCCAGGTCAGATCTTCACAGAGGTAGACTCGGGCTTCTGGGATCCCTCGGAGAGGCTTTAGGAACGAAAGAAGGAGAGAGCGTCACGGGACGGGGGAAAGGAACCTTGGAGGTCATCTAGTCCGACACCCCCCCGCACTGCTCAGTCAGGAAACCCTGTCCCGTTTCAGACAAAAGGGCTGCCCGGTCTCTTCTGGAAAACTTCCAGGGATGGAGCATTCGCCGCTTCTGGAGGCAAGGAGTTCCGCGGGTGAATTGCCCTCACTGTCAGGAAGTTAATCACAAGGTTGCTAAGTGAATCTTAAACATCGTTTATACATAGCTATCCATCTCTCATCTATCTATCTTATCTATCTATATCATAATAATAACCATAATAATAACCATAATAATAACCATGATAATAACAATAACAATAACAAAACAACAACAACAACAACAACAACAACAACAACAACAACAATAATAATAATAATAATAATAATAATAATAATAATAATAATAATAATAATAAGTTGAAGGTGACCTTGGAGGTCATCTAGTCCAACCCCCTGCTCAGGCAGGAAACCCTATACCATTTCAGACAAGTGGCTGTCCAGTCTCTTCTTAAAAACCTCCAGTGTTGGAGCATTCACCGCTTCTGGAAGCAAGGAGTTCCACTGGTTAATTGTTCTCACTGTCAGGAAATTCCTCCATAGTTCCAGGTTGCTTCTCGCTTTGATCAGTTTCCATCCGTTGCTTCTTCTCCAGCCTTCAGGCGCTTTGGAGGATAGCTTGACTCCCTCTTCTTTGGGGCAGCCCCTGAGATACTGGAAGGCTGCTATCATGTCCCCCCTCATCCTTCTCTTCATTAAACTGGACATACCCAATTCCAGCAACCGTTCCTTGTATGTTTTAGCTTCCCGTCCCCTGATCATCTCTGTTGCTCTTCTCTGCACTCTTTCCAGAGTCTCAACATCTGTTTTACGTCGTGGTGACCAAAATTGGTTGCAGTATTCCAGGTGTGGTCTTACTAAGGCTTTGTAGAGTGGTGTTAGTACCTCAGTTTAGTGGACTGCAGTTTGTTTGGCCAGGTGTGTTGTTCCCCCCCCCAAGGGGTTTGCCATTGCCTCCTTCCTAGGGCTGGGAGAAAGGGGCTGGTTCAAAGTTAAAGAGCCTTGGTGGAGCAGTGGGCTAATGCCTCCTTAAGTAACACCAGCTGCCTGCAATTAGTGCAGGTTCGCGTCCCACCAGGCTCAAGGTTGACTCAGCCTTCCATCCTTCCCAGGTAGGTCAAACGAGGACCCAGATTGTTGGGGGCAATTAAGCTGACTTTGTAATAATGCCGCTTGGGGAGGGGGGGCGAAAGCCCTAATAAGCAGGCATATACATAGAATGAAGGCTATTACTTAGCACATTGTGCTTTAGATTGTAAGCCGCCCTGAGTCTTCGGAGAAGGGCGGGATATAAATGGGATTTTTTTTTAAAAAAGTCACCCAGCTGGCTTTGTGCTTGAGGCCGGATTAGAACTCAGGTCCCCGCTTCCTAACCTGATGCCTTAACCCCCTACCAAACTGGCTTTGTTCCGTATAGTATCAACCTTGTTAACTCTCGAGCTTCCTTCTTTCCGTTATGTATTCAAGAGGGACAGTGATTAATATTTGTATGTATTTGTAAGTAAGGGTGTAAGTATGTACACATTTGTGTGTACAGCTTGTCTATAGGTGCGTTATGCATGCGTACACTTTTGAGAGCAGACATTTCATTTTTAATGCGTGCCGGTGTGTCCACCGTAAAAAAAACCCCTGACAATAAAGGTTTTATTATCTTTTGGGGGGGTGGTTTCCAGTCAGTGCTGACTTTTGGTGACTGCCTGGACAAGTCCCTGCAGGGTTGTTTTTTTCCCCTCAGCAGCCTGTGTTGGAAGTCATTTGTCCTTGATTTGGGGAAATCCAGGTTTCTACCTAGCTAAGACTCAAAGCATCAATGACTTTGGACCAGTCCCTCTCAGCCCTTGGGGGGGGGAGGAGGAAGAGGGAGAGGAGGGTGGGTTTGGGTGGTTTTCTTGCAGATGTTTCATGATCCAACTAGATAGCATCCGTGCTACAAGGGAGTGGGGTTTGTGGAGTGAAGGAGGAGGAGGAGAACAATGACTGTGGGGTCCTCGGTGCTCTCTGAGCTGGGTGGTTTTCTTGCAGACGTTTCATTACCCAACTAGGCAATATCATCAGTGCTAGAAGAGAGTGAGGTTTGTAAAGGAGAAGGGGAGGACGAGGAGTGGAAAGAGGAAAAAGAGGAGGAGGAGGAGGAGGAGGAGGAGGAGGAGGAGGAGGAAAACTGTGGGGTCCTTGGTGCTCTAAGCTTGGTGGTTTTCTTGCAGACGTTTCATGACCCAACTAGGTAACACCATCAGTGGTAGAAGGGAGGGAGGCTTGTGGGAGGAGGAGGAGAACTGTGTGGTCCCTGGTGCTCTCTGAGCTTGGTAGTTTTCTTGCAGACATTTCATGACCCAACTAGGTAACATCATCAGTGCTAGGAGAAAGGAGGAAGAAGAGGAGGATTGTGGGGTGCCCTCTGAGCTTTCATGACCCACCTAGGTAACATCATCAGTGCTAGAAGGGAGTGAGGTTTGTAAAGGAGAAGGGGAGGACGAGGAGTAGAAAGAGGAAAAAGAGTAGTAGTAGTAGTAGTAGTAGTAGTAGTAGTAGTAGTAGGAGGAGGAGGAGGAGGAGGAGGAGGAGGAGGAACATTCTGGGGTCCCTGGTGCTCTCTGAGCCTAGTGGTTTTCTTGCAGACATTTCATTACCCAACTAGGTTACCTCATCAGTGCTAGAAGGGAGGGGGGCTTGTGGGAGGAGGAGGAGGAGGAGGAGGAGGAGGAGGAGGAGAACTGTGGGGTCCCTGGTGCTCTCTGAGCTTGGTAGTTTTCTTGCAGACATTTCATTACCCAACTAGGTAACATCATCAGTGCTAGTAGGGAGTGAGGTTTGTAAAGGGGAAGGGGAGGACGAGGAGTAGAAAGAGGAAAAAGTAGTAGTAGTAGTAGTAGTAGTAGGAGGAGGAGGAGGAGGAGGAGGAGGAGGAACATTCTGGGGTCCCTGGTGCTCTCTGAGCCTAGTGGTTTTCTTGCAGACATTTCATTACCCAACTAGGTAACATCATCAGTGCTAGTAGGGAGTGAGGTTTGTAAAGGAGAAGGGGAGGACGAGGAGTAGAAAGAGGAAAAAGTAGTAGTAGTAGTAGTAGTAGTAGGAGGAGGAGGAGGAGGAGGAGGAGGAGGAACATTCTGGGGTCCCTGGTGCTCTCTGAGCCTAGTGGTTTTCTTGCAGACATTTCATTACCCAACTAGGTAACATCATCAGTGCTAGTAGGGAGTGAGGTTTGTAAAGGGGAAGGGGAGGACGAGGAGTAGAAAGAGGAAAAAGAGTAGTAGTAGTAGTAGTAGTAGTAGTAGGAGGAGGAGGAGGAGGAGGAGGAACATTCTGGGGTCCCTGGTGCTCTCTGAGCTGGGTGGTTTTCTTGCAGACATTTCATTACCCAACTAGGTAACATCATCAGTGCTAGAAGGGAGGGGGGCTTGTGGGAGGAGGAGGAGGAGGAGGAGGAGGAGGAGGAGGAGAGGTCCAATGGTTTCTGACTTGTCCAGGCAGCTGCCAGGATTCAACACAGACTCAAAAGATGAAAGAAAAAATAAATCTAAAGGCACACAGCACAGATTCCAAAATCTTAGGACGCCTTTGACGAGTCTCCTTTTCTCTCCCCCCCCCCCCTTGAAGGGACAGTCATTATAAATCGGACACCCGGTTGATCAGCCGCCAGTCGCTCTGCACCGGCCAGAAGGAAGGGGCGCTGATGACCACCTGCCACCGTCTGAATTTGAGGAAACCCCTGCAGTGGTCGAACAAGTGAGGGCCGCCGTCTCCGGCCGGGAAAAATCCAATTATTTTAGTGGTTAAAATTGGTGACACCTCTCTGGCAGTCGTGAACCGGCTGTTTCTGGGAAGAATGGCCTGGCTGGAGGAGTGGAAACCTGGTGGATCTGTCAGCAGCGAGCCTTGAAGAACCAGCTTGGCAGAAAGGAGAGGCAGGGATGACGGGGGAAAAAAACTCCGAGTTGTAGCAGGAGGCACCTAGCATTTAAGCTGGGTGCAAGTCGCTTCCCTTCCTTCCATCTCTCCCTTCCCGGCTGCAGTAAGATTAATAAAAGGGTAGATCAAGTTGGCTAAACGGCTCCTTTGTGCCTGCAAATTCTTGACTTAGTTGTAAAGCTTAGTTAGCTTGCTAGTATGGGATTGTGCTACATCAAGACCTATGGGAGAGGGATCTCGGAATCCTAGTGGACCATGCCTTAAATAGGAGCCAGCAGTGTGCTGCAGCTGCCAAAAAAGCCAACACAGTGCTAGGCTGCATTAACAGAGGGATAGAATCAAGATCAAGTGAAGTACTAATACCACTTTACAAGGCCTTGGAATACTGCATCCAGTTTTGGTCACCACGACGTCAAAAAGATGTTGAGACTCTGGAAAGAGTGCAGAGAAGAGCAACAGAGATGATCAGGGGACTGGAGGCTAAACCGTATAAGGAACGGTTGCTGGAATTGGGTCTGTCTAGTTTAATGAAGAGAAGGACGAGGGGGGACATGATAGCAGCATTCCAATATCTCAGGGGCTGCCCCAAAGAAGAGGGAGTCAAGCTATTCCCCAAAGCACCTGAAGGCAGGTCAAGAAGCAACGGATGGAAACTAATCAAGGAGAGAAGCAACTTGGAACTAAGGGGAAACTTGCTGACAATCAACCAGTGGAACAACCTGCCTCCAGAAGCTGTGAATGCTCCAACACTGGAAGTTTTTAAGCAGAGACTGGACAGACATTTGTCTGAAATGGTATAGGGTTTCCTGCCTGAGCAGGGGGTTGGACTAGATGACCCCCAAGGTACCTTCCAACTACTACTACTACTACTACTAGAAAGGTAAAGGTTCTCCCGCACATGTGTGCTAGTCGTTTCCGATTCTAGGGCTCGGTGCTCATCTCCGTTTCAAAGCCGAAGAGCCGGCACTTGACCGAGGACGTCTCCGTGGTTGTGTGGCCGGCATGACTAGACGCCAAAGGCGCACGGAACGCTGTTACCTTCCCACCGTAGTGGTCCCTATTTTTCTACTTGCATTGTTACGTGCTTTCGAACTGCTAGGTTGGCAGAAGCTGGGACGAGTAACAGGCGCTCACTCTGTTACGCGGCACTTGGGATTCGACCCGCCAAACTGCCGACCTTCTGATCGACAAGCTCAGCGTCCCAACCCACTGAGCCACCGCGTCCCTCACTACTACTACTACTACTACTACTACTACTACTATTATTATTATTATTATTATTATTATTATTATTATTATTATTATTATTACTACTATTATTCTCCAAAGCACCAGAGGCTAGGACAAGAAATACCCAAGAAGTCCTCGACTTACGACCACAATGGAGGTCAACGTTTCTGCTGCTAAGCAAGACAGTTGCTAAGTGAGTTTTGCCCCGTTTTACGACCTTGCTTGCTAAGTGAATCGCTGCAGCTGCTGAGTTTGTAACACAGTTGTGTACCGAAATCTGGCTCCCCCCCCATTGACTTTGCTTCTCAGGAGGTCACAAAGGGGAATCACACATGACCCCAGGACGCTGCAACCGTCCTAAGTGTGAGTCAGTTGCCAAGTGTCTGACTTTTGATCATGTGACCGTAGGGACACTGCAACGGTTGTGAAGTGTGAAGAAAAAAAAAAGGTCGTAAGTCACTTTATTCATTGCCGCTGTTAACTTTGAACGGTTGCTAAATGAACTGGTGTAAGTCAGAGGAGGAGGAGAGCTGAGGGGCAGTTGGATATTCAAAAGATCAGAGACTCAGTGACCTTCAAATGCTCAGCTACATGTAGTCCTCGATTTACAGTAATTCATTTAGTGACCAAGATTACAACGGCACTGAAAAATGCGACTTATAACCGTTTTTCACACTTACGACCTTTGCAGCATCCCCGCTTGGTCCCGTGATCAAAATTCAGACGTCCGGCAACGTGACTCACACTTACGACGGTCTCATTGTCCCGGGGTCACGGGATCCCCTTTTGCGACCTTCCGACAAGCAAAGTCAACAACGAGGAAGCCAGATTCATTTAACAACCGTCTCACTAATTTAACAAGTGCAGTGATTCACTTAACAGCTGTAGAAAGGTCGTAAAGCGGGGCAAAACACACTTCACCACAGTCTTGCTTAGCAACAGAATATTTGGACCCAATGGTAGCCATAAATTGAGGACTACCTGTATTACATCAAGATCTATTCTCCAAAGCAACTGAGGACAGGACAAGAAACGACGAGCGGAAGATCATTAAAGAGAGTTACTTGAGTTGCTGTGTTTGAGTAACACAGTTACTCAAAAACAGCTAAGTGTGAGAGGGACCTTGGAGTCCCAATGGACAATCCCTTAAACATGAACCAGCCGTGTGCGGCAGCAGCCAAAAAGGCTAATACAATCCTGGGTTCTTATAAACAGAGGCACAGAATCAAAATCGTGTGAAGTATTGCTAGGGCTTTATAAAGCCTTGGTAAGGCCACACCTGGAATCCCGCATCCAGTTTTGGTCACCACATTACAAAAAAAAAAGAGGTTTAGACTTTGGAAAAAGTGCAGAGAAGAGAAACTTAAGATGATCAAAGGCCTGGGGACTTAAAACATACGAAGAACGGTTATAGGATATTGGGAAGGACTAGCGCAGGGGTCAGCAACCTGAAATAGTGAAAGAGCCACTCGGAACCGGTTCCCTCACAAAAGGAAAAACTGGGAGCTGCAAAAAACTGTGTGCGCATGCGCGTACATGGGCGCATGCGCAGAACAGGGTTTGACTGAAGAGTGGAGCCAAGGTGAGATATGCACCTACCCTGCATATTTGAATTGATTGGTTGAACTTTTTTAGTCCCACTTTTTTTTTTTTGGACTGCACATGGCAGAGGACTAGGAGCCGCAAGAGACGGCTGAAAGAGCCGCATGTGGCTCCAGAGCCGCAGGTTGCAGACCTGTGGACTAGCGGGAGACATGATAGCAGTATTCCAGTATTTCAGGGGCTGCCCACAAAGAAGAGGGGGGGGTCAAGGTATTCTCCAAAGCGCCTGAAGGCAGGACAAGAAGCAACGGATGGAAACTGATCAAGGAGAGAAGCAACCTGGAATTAAGGAGAAACTTCCTGACAGTGGGAACAATTAACCGGTGGAACCACCTGCCTCCAGAAGCGCTGAATGTTCCCACACTGGAGGTTTTTAAGAACGAGACTGGACAGCCGTTTGATCTGAAATGGTCTAGGGCACAGGTCTGCAACCCGCGGCTCCGGAGCTGAATGCGGCTCTTTCAGCCGTCTCCTGCGGCTCCCAGTCCTCTGCCATGTGCAGTCCAAAAAAAAATGGGACTAAAAAAGTTTAACCAATCAATTCAAATATGCAGGGTAGGTGCATATCTCGCCTTGGCTCCACTCTTCAGTCAAACCCTGTTCTGCGCATGTGCGCGCATGCGCACACATTTTTTGCGGCTCCGAATTTTTCCTTTTGTGAGGGAACCGGTTCCGAGTGGCTCTTTCACTGTTTCAGGTTGCTGACCCCTGGTCTAGGGGCTCTTGTTTGAGCAGGGGGGGGGTTGGACTAGATGACCTCCAAGGTCCCTTCTAGCTCTATTCTTGTTCTGAGAGATCTAACCTGGACATCAGGAGGGATTTCCTGATAGCAAGAACAATTTAATCACGGGTTAGCAATTCCTGGCGGGCTATACCAAAGGCTTGTAACGGTTATGTTCAGCAAACCATTTGTGACTTTTTAATCGGCCACCCCTGCCTGCAGGGAAAGAAACAGACACATGCAAACATTTTTATAGTGTTGTTAGTTTTTTTTTAATTCCATAGATTTCACATTTGACATTTTGCAGGCCGTCTTGTCAGTAGTTTCCCCCCCCCCCCCCGGTTAGCTTCTAAAAAAGGTTTAGTGTTGCTGGCTTGTTTGAGTGCCTGTATTGCTCGTAAACGTTGCGTTTGGGGGGGGAGGGGAAGTGGGGAAAAAAAAAAGCCCGAAGCGGGCAAGGTTGGCCCCCCCAAAAAAGTCACAACGGCAGTTATAAATATGCTCCGTGCCTCCCACCAAAAACGTGGTGCTGTCTGTGCCCTCAAAATTTGAGCAAAATACAAATTTGCTAGAATTAAATCAAAGGTTTGGGAAAAAAAAACCCACCACCACCCAAATAACAACAACAACAACAAAATCTCCCATTTTAACACACAGGCCTGGAGAGTCCGAAATCTTCCTGCAGCCGGTTCCGAGTCATTTTCCAGCCCAAAGTTCGACGGGTGCTTTTTCAGCGGAATGAGAAAAGAAAGTGTGCAGGGAAAAAAACCAAGAGACACCAGAACTGGTGGGAGGCTTGGGTTGCGTTAGCTGGAACGCACAATCACAACCTCGCTACAAAACGCTACAGGACCCAGAAGAGGCAGGGAAAAGAACAGGGGGGAAAAAAATCTGGCAGTACCGCAGAGGTGGGATTTAAGCTTCCTGTTTTCCAGGGTCAGAGGGGGTCCTGGGTTAGTAAATCCCGGTGGGTTACGCCAAAGGCTTGGAGCGGTTATGTTTGGCAAACCACTCGTGGCTTTTATCGGCCGCCATTGCCTGCAAGGAAGGAAAAGAAAACGCAGATCGTCCTCGGCTTACAATAATTCATTTCGTGACTGTTCGACGTTAAAAGGGGTCCTTGGTGCTAATAATAATAATAATAATAATAAGTTGGAAGGGACCTTGGAGTTCATCTAGTCTAACCCCCTGCTCAGGCAGGAAACCCTATCCCATTTCAGACAAATGGCTGTCCAGTCTCTTCTTAAAAACTTCCACTGTTGGAGCATTCACAGCTTCTGGAGGCAAGGAGTTCCACTGGTTAGTTGTTCTAACTGTCGGGAAGTTTCTCCTTAGTTCTAGGTTGCTTCTCTCCTTGACTAGTTTTCATCCGTTGCTTCTTGTCCTGCCTTCAGGCGCTTTGGAGAATAGCTTGACTCCCTCTTCTTTGGGGCAGCCCCTGAGATACTGGAATGCTGCTATCCTGTCCCCCATCGTCCTTCTCTTCATTAAACTACACATACCCAATTCCAGCAACCGTTCCCTATATGTTTTAGCCTCCAGTCCCCCAATCATCTTTGTTGCTCTTCTCTGTACTCTTTCTAGAGTCTCGACATCTTTTTTACATCGTGGTGACCAAAACTGGATGCAGTATTCCAGGTGTGGCCTTACCAAAGCATTGTAAAGTGGTATTAGTACTTCACTTGATCTTGATTCTGTCCCTCTGTTAATGCAGCCTAGCACTGTGTTGGCTTTTTTGGCAGCTGCAGCACACTGCTGGCTCATATTGAAGTGATTGTCCACTAGGACTCCGAGATCTCTCTCACAGTAAGGTACCACCTATACTATACCTGTGCATTTGATTTTTCCTGCCTAAATGCAGAACCTTACTTTTTTCACCATTGAATTTCATTTTGTTAGATAGCGCCCAGTGTTCGAGTCTGTCCAGATCCTCCTGTATTTTAAGCCTGTCTTCTGGAGTATTGGCTATTCCTGCCAGCTTGGTGTCATCTGCAAATTTGATGAGTTCCCCATCTATCCCCTCATCCAAATCGTTGATGAAGATGTTGAAGAGCACTGGGCCCAGAACAGAGCCCTGGGGCACCCCACTACACACTTCCTGCTCTCTGAGCTTGCTTGTTTTCTCGCAGATGTTTCATGACCCAACTAGGTAACATTATCAGTGTTAGAAGGGAGTGGGGTTTGTGGAGAGAGGGACGAGGAGGAGGAGGATTGTGGGGTCCCTGGTGCTCTCTGAGCTTGGTGGTTTTCCTGCAGACGTTTCATGACCCAACTAGGTAACATCATCAGGGCTAGAAGGGAGTGGGGTTTGTGGAGAGGAGGAGGAGGAAGAAGAGGTGGGAGGAAGAAGAGGAGGAGGATTATGGGGTCCTTGGTATTCTCTGAGCTTGCCTGTTTTCTCACAGACGTTTCATGACCAACTAGGTAACATCATCAGTGTTAGAAGGGAGTGGGGTTTGCAGAGAGGAGGAGGAGGAGGAGGAAGGAGAGACTGTGAGGTCCTCAGTGCTCTCTGAGCTTGGTTGTTTTCTTGTAGACGTTTCATGACCCAACTAGGGAACGTCATCAGTGTTAGTAAGGAATGCTGTTTGCTGTCCATTTTTCATTCTAGTGTCTTGCGTGTGTGTGTGTGTGTGGTGGGGGGGTGTCTTGGTGATTCTTTGGTTGGGCTGTTTATTAATAGCTCTGAGGCAGTTTCTTGACTGGGGTGTTGCTTACTTGGTGGTTGGTCTGAAGTTGACCTTGGAGTTAATCTACGCTGATCTGAGTGCTGATTATTGGTGGAGAAGTACAATGCCATAGATTAAGAACCCCTGGGGTCTTTCAACTTGGCCCTTTGATGACTTGTGGACTTCAACTCCCACGCAGGCTTGGCTGAGGAATTCTGGGAGTTGAAGTCCACAAGTCATCAAAGGGCCCAGTTGGAAGACCCCTGACCAAGAATATCCCAGAAACCGCAAATAGACAGCTACAACTACATGGAATCAGCATAGCACACGAGCCCACTAAAAGCCCTTCAAAACATGCTAAAAAGACCCAAAGACCCAGTCATCTACAACAGAGGTCACCAACCTTTCTTGGTTGACGGACCGGAGGGAAAGGGGAAAACATTTTACGCACGTGCGCGTGCATGCACACGCACAGGGCCGCAAGCATGCGCGTGACGCAAACAGGGTGGGGCTAGCGCTTAGGTGATACTCGCTAGCCTGGCCCAGTTCTTGTGCATAATGCCCTGTTTCTGTGAGCCGAGATGCAGCATCGGCCCATTTTTGCACCCCGAGGTGTGGCATCGGCCCATTTTTGCACCCTGAAGCGCAGTATTGGCCTGTTTTTGAGCCCCAAGGCATGGCAGCAGCCCGTTTTTGAGCCCTGAGCTGTGGCATCGGCCTGAGGCACAGCACTGGCCAGTTTTTGCACCCCAAGGCGCAGCATTGGCTCTTTCTTGAGCCCCGAGGTGCAGCATCAGGCCATTTTTGCGCCCCGAGGCATGGCATTGGCTCATTTTTGCACCCCAAGGCGTCGTATCGGCCCATTTTTGCACCCTGAGGCGTGGCATCGGCCCATTTTTGCATCCTGAGGCATGGCATCGGCCTGTTTTTGAGCCCCGAGGTGCGGCATTGGCTTGTTTTTGCACTGCAAGGTGCGGCATCAGCCCGTTTTTGCGCCCCAAGGTACAGCATCGGCCTGTTTTTGCACCCTGAGGCATGGCATTAGCCCGTTTTTGTGCCCCGAGGCATGGCATCGGCTTGTTTTTGTGCCCTGAGGCATGGCATCGGCTTGTTTTTGTGCCCTGAGGTGCAGCCTTGGCCCGTTTTTGCACATTGAGGCGTGACAGCGGCCCGTTTTTGCACCCCGCAGACACAAGTCAGGGTGTGTGTACAGATATACTCCTCCTCCTCCCTGCAAACCCCATTCCCTTCTAACACTAATGATGTTCCCTAGTTGGGTCATGAAATGTCTGCAAGAAAACCACCCAGCTCACCAAGGGCCCCACATTTCAGCCCTGAGCTACAAATATTCTCCTTCGTTGGAAGTTTACAAGGGCACTCCAAAAAGTGACTTAGGACCATTTCTCATCTCTCTTAAGACCTTTGCATAGCATCCCCATGGTCACGTGAAGAAGAAACTCCCGACAGCGGGGACTGAAATGGTCTAGGGCAGGGGTAGGCAACCTCAGCTCTTTTATGACTCATGGACTTCAACTCCCAGAATTCCTGAGTCAGCATAGCTGACTCAGGAATTCTGGGAGTTGAAGTCCATGAGTCATAAAAGAGCCGAGGTTGCCTACCCCTGGTCTAGGGCATATCTGCACTCTCAAGCTTCCTCACTGCATTTCAAGACGGACAGTGATTCACACCGAAATGTATTTATATGTAAGGGTGTAGGTATAGACCAAGGGTAGGCAACCTTGGCGCTTTTAGGACTCCCAGAATTCCTGAGCCAGCATGGCTCAGCATGGCAACCTCTCCATTTCTCCTCAGCGTGGCTGGCTCAGGAATTCTGGCAGTTGAAGTCCACGAGTCATAAAAGGGCCAAGGTTGCCTACCCCTGGCCTAGGCCTAGGCCGCTTTATAACTCGTGGACTTCAACTCCCAGAATTCCTGAGCCAGCCATGCTGAGGAGAAATGGAGAGGTTTCCATACTGAACCATGCTGGCTCAGGAATTCTGGGAGTTGAAGTCCACAAGTCATAAAAGAGCCAAGGTTGCGTACCCCTGGTCTATGCCTAGGCCGCTTTATGACTCGTGGACTTCAACTCCCAGAATTCCTGAGCCAGCCATGCTGAGGAGAAAGGGAGAGGTTTCCTTGCTGAGCCATGCTGGCTCAGGAATTCTGGGAGTTGAAGTCCACGAGTCATAAAAGAGCCAAGGTTGCCTACCCCTGGTCTAGGGGCTCTTGCTTAAGCAGGGGGTTGGACTAGTAGACCTTCAAGGTCCCTTCCAATTGTGTTATTCTGTTAATTAACCAGTGGAACAGCTTGCCTCCAAAAATTGTGGGTGCTCCATCACTGGAGATTTTTAGGAAGAGACTAGACAATCACTTGTCTGAGACGGTATAGGTTCTCCTGCTTGAGCAGGTTGGACTAGAAGACCTCCAGGGACCCTTCCAGCTCTATTCTATTCTAAAGTTCTGACGATAATCCCTGGTCTTTTCTGGGGATCTGTGTTTATTAGAAGCCTCGAAGTGAAGACTCACCTCATCCAAGAGTTTCTCGCCGTTCGGGTCCACCCTCGACAGCTCCCTAAAAGCTTCGTCGCCCACGAAGCAGATTTCGTGGCCATCCTACGAGAAATCGGAGAGAGAGAGACAACAAAGGAGGCAACGTCATTGGGTGGTTACCCAGCAAGAGATGGAGAGGACGAGCAGCGCAAATTTATTTTGTGTCTTTTGAGACTTCAGGCAGTGGCTTGGCTCGTAGGCCGGTTCCGATAGGCCTACCTGCACCCTTAAAATTATATACAGGTCAGTCCTCGACTTACGACCACAATTCAGCCCAACGTTTCTGTGGCTAAGTAAGACATTTAAGTGAGTTTTCCCCCCTTCCTCGGCCCAGCTGTTTAAGTGAACCGCTGCAGTTGTTAAGTTAGTAACACGGTTCTTAAGTGAATCTGGCTTCCCCGTTGACTTGGCTTGTCAGAAGGTCGCTAAGTTGCCAAGCGTCCAAATTTTGACCCCTTGACCATGGGGGATGCTGCCACCGTCGTTGGCGTGAAAGACGGTCCTACGTGACTTTTTTTCCCCCCAGCGCCGTTGTAACTGAACGGTCGCTAAACGGACGGTCGTAAATTGAGGGCTACCTGTATTTATTCAATGAGTTTATTGATCCAACTCGTCTGCCGGACCGTCTCACAAAAAGCGGCAATCCAATATAGAGGCACAGGTTTGAAGGTCGTAAAATGGGGCAAAATTCACTTAACACCTACCTCGCTTAGCAACAAAAGTCTGGGGCTTCAGTTGTGGTTAAGTTGAGGACTTCCTGCACTGAGCAAGGGGGCTGGACTAGATGGTGTCCCAGAACCCCAACCTCTCCTGGCTGGAATTCATAGCCACAAACTTATGTCACAGGCCCTAAAATGTTTCTTTAAAGGAGGAAGCAAATCAGTGGAGAATACAGGCGGTCCTCAATTTACAGCAGTTCATTTAGCGACCGTTCAAAGTTAACAACGGCGCTGGGGAAAAAGTTACTTATGACCGTTTTTTTTCCAGATTTACGACTGTTATAGCATCCCCAGGGTCGTGTGATCAAAATTTGGATGCTTGGCAATTGACTCATACTTATGACGGGGTCGCAGAGCCCCGGGGTCACGTGACTCGCTTTCCCGACCTTCTGACAAGCAAAGTCAATGGATTCACTTAACAACCGGGTTACTCCCTTAACAAATGAAATCATTCACTTAACAAAGGTGAATGGGGCAAAACTCACTTAACAAATGTTTTCAGCTAGCTAGCAACATACATTTTGGGCTCAAAAGTGTGGTAATAACTCAAGGACCAGGGTACCCGTATCACCGGCCACTGTGGGGTTTTAGCCATAACTTTTTCGTAAAGCCTTCATGTTCAGGAGCAGTCTACCTCCGAAAGACACTGACTTAGAAATAAACGAAGCCCTGCTCACCATCCAGA
Source organism: Vipera berus (assembly GCF_964194415.1). Classification (NCBI taxonomy): domain Eukaryota; kingdom Metazoa; phylum Chordata; class Lepidosauria; order Squamata; family Viperidae; genus Vipera; species Vipera berus. Next base: position 358,159,888 of record NC_138202.1, read on the forward strand.
TACATATTTATTTTAAAGGGCACTTACAGGATCGGCCAAAATAACAACTTGCACAGTTGCTTTCCCGGGGGTGTCCAAGCTCACCAAAGGAGTCAAAATCTTCTGGTTTTCCTTTTTCATTAAGGCTTCAATAACAGGCAACTTGGCAAGGTGAGAAACAGGATCGAAACAAGAAGACATTGGAGTGGGGGCAGGGGAGAAAGAGGAGGCATAATAATAATAATAATAATAATAATAATAATAATAATAATAATAATAATAATAATAATAATAATAATAATAATAATAATAATAATAATAATAATAATTATTATTTTATTTGTATATCGCCCTTTCCCGAAGGACTCAGGGCGGTGAACAGGGCAAACATGTAAAAATACAAAAATATAAAAGTTAAAAAAGAATTAAACATATGCCCAAGCTAAAAACATTAAATACATATATTAAAATAACAATAAAAACCCAAACCCGTCACCCATCAGGCCAAGCCGGCTTGTTCAAATAAATGCGTCAAATAAATAAAAGGCACAGTCAATTTTCTGCAAACAACAGTATAGTTTCAAAACATGACAAGAAAGTGTTTTCAGAAATGTAAAACAAAGTATTTTCCGAACGTGAAAAGAGAAAGCTTTTTCGAAACATAAAAGGGAAGTGTGTTTTCAAAAGGTGGAAAGTTTTTTTCAAAAACGCAAAGTATTTTCAAAAGGTTTAAAAAGGAAGCATTTTGAACGTGTAAAAAGGTTTTTCAAAACGTAAAGAGGGCTTTTAAAACGTAAAAGGGTTTTTTCCAAATGTAGAAAGAATGTTCAGAACGGAAAAACCTTTTCAAAATGTAAAAAGAAAGTATTCTGAACATGCAAAAAAAGATTTTTCTTTTTTTTTATTGAAAAGTTTTACAAAAACAAAGTTTTACCCCCAAATGCCCCCCACCCCAAAACCCCCCACTTCCCCGAGCTAAATACAGGATTGTAGTTATAATAATCATATTCTAAATAAAAATTATGCAAATATACAATTAACCAAGTTCATGATGTGCTTTAACTCCCCTTTAACATAACTACAATCAAAGTACCAATCAATATCCCGCTGACATCTACTCATAAGCTAAATGGAACTTTTTAATCCCATATTTGTTCTAAATATAATCTATCCATCTCCTCCAAACTGAAACATATCTTTCCTGTGAATGATCCTTCAAATACACAAAAAATCTTAGACGTCTCTGCAAGATTCAAAACTTTAGACACCCATTCTTCTATAATAAACAAACTATCCTTTTTATATTCAACATCAGATTAGTTTCTTTAACATCACAACCTACAATAATGCCCCATTATCCAATAGATTCAAAATAAGACTAACATCCCAAACCTTTTCTATATTTTCTGTAAGAATAAGAAAGATTTTTCAAAACGTAAAGAGGGTTTTTAAAACGTCAAGTTTTTCAAAATGTAGACTGTTCAGAACAGAAAAACCTTTTCAAAATGTAAAAAAAGTATTTTCAAAACAGAAAAAGTATATTTTCAAAACATGAAACGAAAGCCCTTTCAAAACGCAAAGTTCTTTTCAAAATGTAAAAAAAGTATTTTCAAAACAGAAAAAGTATATTTTCAAAACATGAAACGAAAGCCCTTTCAAAACGCAAAGTTCTTTTCAAAATGTAAACAAAAGTATTTTCGAAATGTAAAAAGTATTTTCAAAATGTAAAAAGGTTTTTCCAAAACGCCAAGAGTTTTTAAAATGTAAAAAGGTTTTCAGAAGGCAGAATGTTCAAAACAGAAAAACCTTTTCAAAACTTAGAAAGTATTTTCAAAACGTAAAAAGAGCTTTTCGAATGTAATTTTTCCCCCCCAAAACATAAAATCATTTTGGAAACAATTACTCAAAATCCCTTCCTCGTTCCTGACACTTTTGTACTATGAACATACGGATAAGTTCTTGACTTACAGCCATCGGTTCAGTGATTGTTCGAAGCTACAACGGCACAAAAATAAAGACTTATGACCGTTTTTCACACTTACGACTGTTGTGGCATCCCCCTGGTCATGTGATCAAAACTGGGGTGATTGGCAACTGGCATGTACTCATTGAACAAGTGGGGCAAAAAGGGACAGTGGGGCAAAACTGATTTAACCGCTGACTTGCTTAGCAACGGAAACATTTTGGCCTCAATTGTGGTCGTAAAATGGACCTTCGTGCCTCTCGCACCCGGATCTCACCTCTTCCTTGGGGCAAGAGAAGGCGATTCGCCCGAAGGCCGTGCCGTGGTCCACAGCCTGGCCGATGCTTTGCAGCTCCAGTTTACACTAGAAGAAAAAGAAAGAAAAGAAAGAAAAGAAAAAAGAAAGAAAGAAAGAAAGAAAGAAAGAAAGAAAGAGAAAAAGAGAAAAAGAAAGAAAGAAAGAAAGAAAGAAAGAAGAAAGAAAGAAAAGAGAAAGAAAGAAAGAAAGAAAGAAAGAAAGAAAGAAAGAAAAAGAAAAAAGAAAGAAAGGAAAGAAAGAAAGAAAGAAAGAAAGAAAGAAAGAAAGAAAGAAAGAGAAAAAGAAAGAAAGAAAGAAAAAGAAAAAGAAAGAAAGGAAAGAAAGAAAGAAGAAAGAAAGAAAGAAAGAAAGAAAAAGAAAGAAGAAAGAAAGAAAGAAAGAAAGAGAAAAAGAAAGAAAGAAAGAAAAAGAAAGGAAAGAAAGAAAGAAAGAAGAAAGAAAGAAAACAAAGAAAGAAAGAAAGAAAGGAAAGAAAGAAAGAAAGAAGAAAGAAAGAAGGAAAGAAAGAAAGAAAGAAAGAAAGAGAAAAAGAAAGAAAGGAAAGAAAGAAAGAAAGAAAGAAAGAAAGAAAGAAAGAAAGAAAGAAAGAAAGAAAGAAAGAAAGAAAAACAATTGGACTTGGAAAAAAAGCCACACCAAAAGGACACCAGTCAGTTTTCGCGCAGCTGTCAATCTGGTTCAGGATGCCACAAAGGTCTGGACTGTAAATTTTTGTGGACTTTGACGGTCTTGTTCTCATTTTTCTGTCTTGAGAGATAATGCCCCAAAGGTGCTTTTTTCAGGAGGCAACTGGACTATCTTTCTTTTTTTCTTTGAAGACGTTTCGCTTCTCATCCAAGAAGCTTCTTCCGCTCTGACTGGATAGTGGGGAACGGAAGGATTTATATTCTTTAAGAGGGATAGACTTCCACTCCCAGAATTCCCCAGCCAGCATGCTTTAGGAATTGCTTTAGGCAGCTAAGGAATCCTGGGAGTTGAAGTCCACCCACCTTAGAGCATGCAGGCTGAGGAATTCTGGGAGTGGAAGTCCACCCATCTTAAAACAGGCTGGCTAGGGAATTCTGGGAGTGGAAGTCCACCCCTCCTAAAGCATCCTTGCTAGGGAATTCTGGGAGTTGAAGTCCACTCATCTTAAAACATGCTGGCTGGGGCATTCTGGGAGTGGATGTCCACCCTGTTGTGATTCAGGGTCAGCCTGTGGGTTCGGCAGTTGGGTCGGACGACTCAGAGGAGGAGGGGGGTGTTGAAGACCTTGCTGAGGGGGTTGAAGATCTTGCTAATGAGAGCCCTCAGCCAGGCCCCTCCCACTTGGTCACCATGGAGACCCAGCTGTGTGAGCCTGACAGCGTGGATGAAGATAACCCACAGCTGGCCCTGTTCAAGGACGCCCGACGCAGGAGGCAGTCAATTAGGAGTAAACAGAGGAAGGCAATGGGGCTCCTCGGAAGGAGGCAGAGAGAAGCCACGCCCTGAACTCTATATAAGGGGAATGTGTGGGAAGGCTGGTTTGCTGAAGGCAACCGCTTGGATAGTTCATGTTTCTTAAAGCTCCTGTTTCTTGTTTTGTCTTGTTCCGTTTGTTTTTGTGGTAATAAATTTGGCAGGCGTTATTCCAGCCTCTTGCCTTCTTGTAAAAGGGGTTGTCCCTGCCTTTTCTGCAGGGCCGGTAGCAGGCTGGTACAGAACACACCCATCTTAAAGCATGCTGGCTGGGGGATTCTGGGAGTGGAAGTCCACCCATCTTACAGTGTCCAAGGTTGAGAAACAGTTCCCTAAGAACGTCAATCTCACCTGGTTATCGGCATAACCGAGCAAAACCTTCTTCTTCCCTTCATCCTTCTCGTACACTTTCATGCCCAGCAACCTGGACCAGTATTCTATCGATTTCGGCAGGTTGGATACAGCCAGAGTCACCTTCAGCACCGGATCTGGAGGGTAACACCAAGACAGATGGCCTTGAGTTCAGACTTTCTGTCAGGAGAAGGTGAGCTGGTGGGCCACTCGGCCATTCCAAAGATCTTGGCCTGGACCAGACTCACCCTGTGACATTCGGATTCTAGCATGGATCAATTAGAGGCCTTCACCAGTACATCCCAACTAGCAGTCAGTCCCGCTGTTTCCCATCCCCTTCGGAAGGATATCTTCTAGTCCAACCCTCTGCTCAAGCAGGAGACCCTATACCAGGGGTAGGCAACCTTGGCTCTTTTATGACTCGTGGACTTCAACTCCCAGAATTCCTGAGCCAGCATGGGGGAAATATGGCCCCTTTGTGACTTCTGGACTTCAACTCCCAGAATTCCTCAGCCAACATGAAGGAACTATGGCCCCTTCACGACTTGTGGACTTCAATGCCCAGAATTCCTGAGCCAGCAGAAGGGACTATGGCTCTTTTATGACTCGTGGACTTCAACTCCCAGAATTCCTGAGCCGGCATGACTCAGCTTGGAAACCTCTCCCTTTCCCCTCAGCATGGCTGGCTCAGGAATTCTGGGAGTTGAAGTCCACCAGTAATTAAAAGAGCCCAGGTTGCCTACCCCTGCCCTAGACCATTTCAGACAAACGGCTGTCTAGTCTTTTCTTCAAAAGCTTCCAGTGATGAAGCACCCAGAACTTCTGAACGCAACCTGGTTAATTGTCCTCACCGTTAGGAAGTTTCTCCTTAATTCCAGGTTGCTTCTCTCCTTGATCAGTTGCCATTGTTTCTCGTCCTTCTCTCTTGTGCTTTGGTGAATAACCTGACCCCCTCTTCTTTGTGGCAGCCCCTCAAATACTGGGATACTGCTATCATGTCTGCCCTGTTTCTTCTTTTTTTTAGACCAGCCAAACCCAAGTCCCGCAGCCATTCTTCATATGTTTTAGTCTCCAGGCCTTGGATCGTACTAGCTGCTCTTCTCTGCGCTTTTTCCAAAGCCTCAACATCTTTTTCGTAAAGATGCAGTACAGGTAGTCCTCAATTTATGACTACAATTGAGCCCAAAACTTCCATTGCTAAGTGAGACGCTTGTTAAGTGAATTTTGCTCCATTTTACGACCTTTCTTGCCACAAGTTGTTAAGTGAACCACTGCGGTTAAGTCGCAGGGTTGTTAAGCGAATCTGGCTTCCCCACTGACTTTGCTTGTCAGAAGGTCACAAAAGGGGATCACACACACACACACACACACACACACCCGGGACGCTGCGGCCGTCATAAATATGAATCCATTGCCAAGGGCCCGAATTTTGATCCCCTGACTCGGGGGAGCCTGCAAAGTTCGTAAGTGTGAAAAATGCTCGCAAGTCCTTTTGTTTCCAGTGACGTAACTTGTGTAAGTTGAGGACTACCTGTATTCCAGGTGTGGTCTTACTGAAGATTTATAAAGCGGTACACTTTATCCAAAGCTCTTGAGCAGGGCTTTTCAACCAGTGGTACGGGCACCACCTGTGGTACATGGGCACCTGGCAGGTGGTACGCGACCATCCTAGGAAAGTGGTAGCGGGGGAGGGGAATGAGCTGAACCGGTGGCAGCACCGCACAAGCCTGAGCGAGAGACGGCTGGAGCTGCAGGGCTGTCGGGGCTCAGCGGAAGCGCCAGGATCAGCGTCAGGCTCCAGCTGGAGCTCGGCGCTGATCCTGGCGCTTCCGTTGAGCCCAGAAGAAGCGCCGATCAGCTAGAATGTTGCAACATTTCCAGGGTCTTGTGACTTACATTCAGATGCTTGGCTACTGATTCATATTTATGACGGTGACAGTGTCCCAGGGTCATGTGAAGTGAACAAAACCTGCTGCAACCACCCAGCAGATGGGGGGTGGGAAATAAAAACCAAACACCCCCCCACCCCACCCCCGCTGCCAATCCTCAACAGAAATGCTCACAATAATGAAAACCTCGGACAGGAGGAAGAGCACCGCCAGGCGGGCAGGCAGGCAGGCGTCTTGCTCAGCTGTGGCTTGGGGGGCACTTTTTTCAGGGCCATGGTAACTTCGAACAGTCACTAAGCGAACTGTTGTAAGTCGAGGATTACCTGTACTTCATCACTTTTTTCCTTTCCTTTTTTTTTGGTCATCAAGTTTTTGACACCTCGCTAGGCGACTGGTGGTACTCGGATGCTGCCAAATCCTAAAAGGGGTACAACGGGTGAAAAGTTTGAAAAGCCCTGCTCTTGAGGACTTTCTACCAACTTCCCTGAGTTTAGGCTTCAGGGCATCATCAGATGGGCAAACGGGGTGGCTGCATGCAGCCTCATTGTTCTGTTCTGCTCCTTACCTTCCTGAGGCCGTTCTTTGTCTTCCAGAAAGAACTTATATCCTCCTGGGGCTTCCGATGCGTAAAGGCCTGCTGAGATCTCCTTCAGTGGCCACTGCAATTTTCTGGCATTTTTCACAGCCTGGCTTGATGCAACGGTCATCCCCTGTATAACCACCGGGGAAAATAATAAATAAATAAAAATATTAAGGCCCTAGAAAGGGTGCAGAGAAGAGCAACAACGATGATCAAGGGGCTGGAGGCTAAAAACATATAAGGAACGGTTGCTGGAATGGGGTATGTCTAGTTTAATGAAGAGAAGGACAAGGGGTGACAGGATAGCAGTCTTCCAATATTTGAGGGGTTGCCCCAAAGAAGAGGGAGTCAAGCTATTCTCCAAAGCCCCTGAAGGCAGGACAAGAAGCAACCCCCCCCCTCCTTATTTTAGTGGCAAACCTTCCTTCCCACGATCCATATTACAGGGTTAATAGCATCCCTGTAATTATGAACATGATAATATAATGAGCGTTCGGATGATGGGAGCGGCGTTATAAGGGCCCTCTGGGCCCTTCAAGATCACCTGAAGGGTTACTACCACTTTACAAGGCCTTGGTAAGGCCACACTTGGAATGCGGCATCCAGTTTTGGTCGCCACGATGTAAAAAAGCTGTTGAGACTCTAGAAAGAGCGCAGTGAAGAGCAGCAAAGATGATCAGGGGGCTGGAGGCTAAAATGTATAAAGAACAGTGGCAGCTAATCAGATATTGGAACATGTGGCCATGGGGGAGGGAGGATGCTGCAACGGTCGTAAGTGTGAAAATCGGCCATAAGTCACTTTTTCCAGTGCCGTTGCACCTTTGAACAGTCACTGAACAAACTGTTGTAAGTTGAGGACTACCCTTTTTGTTTTAATGCAAATTCCAGATTGGATGCCTATCACAAAGCAATAGTGGGAATGTGGCTTACCAGGAAATCATTGCCAAGGTGGTAATTCCCAACACCGTAGTTGTAAGTTAGCTCTGCGACAAAGTGGTCATCCTCCGGTCCATAGCCCACCATAGTTTTGCTCCATTTGCCATCATAGGGACTAGAAACATATCCACCTTAGTTTGTTTACAGGAACAACAAAACACCACAAAACATCCCTATGGTTTCCCTTCCCTTGGAACAAGCCTGGAGTCTACAGGTAGGCCTCAACGTATGACCGCGGTCGGGGACCAGAATTTCCACCGCTAAATAAGGCAGTTGTTGGGTGAGCTGGGCCCCGTTTTATGACTGTTTTTTGCCATGGTTGTTAAGCGAATCACTGGAGCTGATTTGTGAATCCTGCGGTCATTAAGTGGCAAGGATCCTACGTGTGGAAAAACAGTCATAAGTGACTTTTTTTGGTGCTGTTGTAATTCTGAATAGTCACTAAACCAGCTGTTGTAAGTCGAGGACTCCCTGAACAGCAAGCTAAGGCAGGAGGTAAAATCCCCGTATCTGCTGAAGGGCTGCAATTACAGGCAGTCCTCGACTTACGACCACAATTGAACCCAAGCTTTCTGTTGCTAAGTGAGACATTTGTTAAGCGAGTCTTGCCCAGGTTTTTGCCACAGTTGTTAAGAGAATCCCTGCAGCTGTTAAGTGAGTCACACGGTTGTTAAGTGAATCTGGCTTCCCCATTGACCCTGCTTGTCAGTTTACAAAAGGGGAATCACGTAACCCTGGGACGCTGCGACCGTCATAAATAGGAGTCAGCTGGCGAGCGTCTCAATTTTGATTACGTGATGCAGCAATGGCCATTAAGTGTGGAAAACAGTCGTTAGGTGTGAAAAACAGTTCATAAGTCACTATTTTTCAGTGCTGTTCTAACTGTGGTCACTGAATGAATTATTGTTAAGTCGAGGATGGCCTGTAGAAGGCATCCAAAACTTGGCAGGAGACGGAACAGACAAATTCCCTGCAAGTCCCTTGTTCTCAGACAGCACAGCCTCCAATCCAGACAGTTTCTCTGATAAGAGTAGCCATGATTAAACCTACATACCCATTGCAGGTGGCCTTGCAACCTTCTTCAAATTCTTCATGTCTCAGGACCTGTTGGTTCAAGCCCACATCAAACTGGTCAGTATTCAAGTCACTTGCGCAGAGAGAGAGAGACAGGCAGACAGACAGCCACAGTGTGCCTTAAAACTGATTTATTTGCAAAATATATTTCTATACTTTTGAGTTGGACCATAAGAAAGGCTGAACGTCAAAGAATTGAGGCCTTTGAACTATGGTGCTGGAGGAGACTCCTGCGAGTCCCTTGGACTGCAAGGCGATCAAACCGGTCAGTCCTAGAGGAGATCAACCCTGACTGCTCTTTAGAAGGCCAGATCCTGAAGCTGAAACTCAAATCCTTTGGCCACCTAAGGAGAAGGAAGGACTCACTGGAGAAGAGCCTCATGCTGGGAAAGGTGGAGGGCAAGAGAAGAAGGGGACGACAGAGAATGAGGTGGATGGACGGAGTCACTGAAGCAGGAGGCATGAGCTTAAATGGACTCCAGAAGATGGTAGAGGACAGGAAGGCCTGGAGGAACGTTGTCCATGGGGTCGCGATGGGTTGGACACGACTTCGCAACTAACAACAACAAATACTTTTGAGGATGAGTGCAGACAGTCCTTGAGTTACGACTGTAATGGAGACTGCACATTACAGTAGTAAAATGGATCTGTTACATGACCAGCCCAATTTTATGAGGGTTTTTTTTGTGTGGCAGTTATTAAGTGAGCCTGGTGGTTGTAAACCCCGACATTTGTTAAGTGAATATTACAATCATTAAGGGGGTTACCATGGGCATAGTTTTGTCAAAAACTGGAAGTAACCTCTAATTTATTGGCAAAACCATCATAAAAACACAGTCACGTAATTCAAGGACTATCAGCCCTCACAATCCAAAAGTCTTATTTAAAAATTGCAACCAAGTGGGCAGGACTCAAGATTATGAAAAAATAAAATAAAATGTATACTCCAATCCCCAAAGGATGATGTAGTAGAATAGAATAGAGCTGGAAGGGACCTTGGAGGTCCTCTAGTCCAGCCCCCTACTCCAGCAGTATATTTCAGTATAAAGGCCAAATAGCTACGGTCTTAACTGCGTAGAAAATAATTTAAACGTAAATCTTTAAAGTTAAAATATTATAATTGGCGAAAGCAAAAGACACTCCCCAAGGAAACTTGGGTGCAAGAGGTAGCCGTAGCACACTGGCCACTCTAGGGAATTATATCTCGGTGGTCTTTCGCCTCAGGGTGCTCACAGCGATGACGTCATCTCTCAGCCTCAAAGCCCTCCGTGTTTTCTGGTCGCCTCCCCTATAGCTTACTTACGCGCATGCCCAGTAGTTCTCGGTAAAAACGGATGGTCTGAGCTCGGTCGCCGACTTTGAAGACAAAGTGTAGCGCGCGTCTCGCCTTCATTTTCTTCTCTCGAAAGATGGAAAGCTAACACGGCTTCCGGAATTCTCGGCTATTTTATTTTGTCGCGGCGTGATGACGTCACAAGCACATGCTCGCACCAAGCGTACTGGGTCTTTCGCTGCGGAAAATCCTTCCTGTGCAATTGATAACCACAGCCAATAGGAGCTGCTACTTCTAACCGGAAGTTCCTGTAGCCGCTCTATATCACTTCCTCTATGGCTGAAATAAACCACTTTTTTATTATTCGAGGCGGCCATCGAAATCTCGCGAGACTACCGCTAAGTCTCACATCTGTGACTATTTCCGCCCGTGAGCAAGATGGCAACCTTGTTCAAGCATGCGTGGGCTCCTCTGCTCTTCACGCCGTGTCGGATTAGCGTTGGGAGCCGCCGCGGCATTCGCGGCCTAAGAAGAAAACCTCTCCGCGTGCTGCCCTCGGTGGCGCAGGTGCAGGAGAAGCAACGGATCGTTCCCAGCAAAGTTAAGGCCCCTTACATCCCAAAAGCGCCCAGAAAGGAGCTCCAGCCGGAACCGGAACGTGAAGAGGCGGAGCTTCGTTACGAGCGGGCCGGACCCAACGAGAAGAGACTGAGGTAATGTCATTCGCGCAAAGCATGCTGGGTGCTGTAGTGCGAGATTCTGTGGAAAGCAAGCGGAAATGGAAGCCCAGAACCACAATTCCCAGCATCCTTCGGGAGAAACGTGAGTCGCGGATTGTGACCTGCCGCAAAGCTTTCTGGGAATTGTAGTTTTGAGGAGAATCGAGGCGGGAAAGGAAAAAAAAGCTCTATTTTTCTTTCTTTGCTGAAAAATCCGTTGGGGACATTAGTTTTCCTCCGTCCCATTCCTTCTTCCCCCATCCCGCTGTCGTAGCTGACGTGGTGGATTCCCAACTGCTGATTTCCATCGATGCCCATCACTCCCCAACCAGTGATGTTGGACTACAATAATGTTGGAGTTGTAGTCCATTTGATCTAAAGTAAACCGTCAGAGAAAAGCCCCTTTTCCCCCCGTTACTTGGTTACATATTACCCTGTGAAATATTTTAGCTGTGATGTGCAGTTGGTGCACCATGATTTAAACATGTGACTACCCTACTCCACCCGTAAAGAAATGATGATGATAACTTTATTGTCACTTTGAATGTACACCAATCGGCATACATCAAAATGAAATTTCGTTGCATACAGCTCTCAAAGGGTCACCACCTCCGATATATACTCCTTGTTCGGGGCCCGCTCAAATTTCACATTGTCCATTTTAGTCTCTAGGGAGTGAACGATGGCAAACAGGACAGATGGAAATGGGGCTCCATGTGGATTAGCCCTCAAATTCGCTTGTATTCTGACAACCTCGCCTTCTTTCCTTTTTCTGATCCTGACTCTTCCTTTTCCTTTAGGAGGCCAAAATCAGAAAAGAAGCTTAACAACTGTGTTGCACTGCAATGATAACTTTAGAATCAACTGGGATAAGAAAGAAAGAAAGAGAGAAAGAAAGAAAGAAAGAAAGAAAGAAAGAAAGAAAGAAAGAAAGAAAGAAAGAAAGAAAGAGAAAGAAAGATAAATATGATAGATGAGATAGATAATGAAATAGGTAGAGAGATGAATAGAGAGATAGATAGAGTGGTGGATGAATGATAGAAATAGAGAGCTAGATAGAAAGAAAAAGAAAGATAGAAAATGAGGGACGGATGGAAGACATGGATAGAGAGAGAGACTAGATAGATAACGAAATAGGGAATAGAGATCGATGGATGCATAATAAATAGAAATAGATAGATAGATAGATAGATAGATAGATAGATACATACATACATACATACATAGACACAGGGATAGATAGATAGACAGACAGGAATAGATAGATAGATAGATAGATAGATAGATAGATAGATAGATAGATAGATAGATAGATAGATAGATAGATAGGCAGGCAGGCAGGCAGGCAGGCAGGCAGGCAGGCAGATAAAGTCATGCCATGTTCCTTTCTTATGCACTTTTTTAAAAAAATACTTTCTTCTCCAGGCAGACTGTCACTCATCCCCTCTTTTCCCCACAGGAATTTGGTGACCCTGGCGAAGTCCAGGGCATTTCGCGAGAAGCACGGGAGAATTATGCTGGAAGGCCGGAGGCTCATTTTGGACGCTCTGGAGGCGGGAGCCGTCCCGCAGACCATCTTCTTTAGCCTAATGGAGAATCTGAAGATGCTGCCAGCGGCCAAACTGAAACGGGCCACCCTTGTCAAAGTGAAATACAATGAGATCAAGATGTGGTCGGACGTCATCACTCCACAGGGGTTGATCGGTAAGTTCCGGAAGAAATCGGAGGGCAACAGATTTAGCTGTTATTTATTTAGGAAATCTTTATCCTGCCTTTATGACTTCATAAGTAACTTGAAGCAAGGAACACTAATACTAAGCTAATAATCTTTCCTCCTCCGGTTTTCCCCAACACAACAGCCCTGTGAGGTGGGTTGGGCTGAGACTGAGGGGCTGGCCAGCTTTAGTACCTAAGGGGAGGCTAGATTTCACAGTCTCCCAGTGATTGGCCCAAAGTCACCCAGACAGCTTTCATACCTAAGGCGGGACTAGAACTCATAATCTCCCAGTGATTGGCCCAAAGCTACCTGGCTGGCTTTCCCGCCTAAGGCAGAACTAGAATTCGCCATCTCTTGGTGATTGGCCCAAAGTCATATAGCCGGCTTTCATGCATAAGGCAGGACTAGAACTCACAGTCTCCCAGTGATTGGCCCAAAGTCATGCAACTGGCTTTCGTCCCTAAGCTGGAAACTAGAATTCAGTCTACCAGTGATTGGCCCATAGTCAGCCAGCCAGCTTTCGTACCTAAAGTGGAACTAGAATTCACAGTTCCTAGTGATTGACCCAAAGTCACCCAGCCAAATTTTGTGCCTAAAACGGGACTAGAACTCATAGACACCCGGCGATTGGCTCAAAGTCACCCAACCAGTTTTCGTACCTAAGGCGGGACTAGAACTCATAATCTCCCAGTGATTGGCCCAAAGTTACCCGGCTGGCTTTCCCTCCTAAGGCGGAACTAGAATTCGCCGTCTCCTGGTGATTGGCCCAAAGTCATACAGCCGGCTTTCATGCATAAGGCAGGACTAGAACTCACAGTCTCCCAGTGATTGGCCCAAAGTCATGCAACTGGCTTTCGTCCCTAAGCTGGAAACTAGAATTCAGTCTACCAGTGATTGGCCCATAGTCAGCCAGCCAGCTTTCGTACCTAAAGTGGAACTAGAATTCGCAGTCTCCTAGTGATTGACCCAGAGTCACCCAGCCGAATTTCGTGCCTAAAACGGGACTAGAACTCATAGACACTCGGCGATTGGCCCCAAGTCACCCAACCAGTTTTCGTACCCAAGGCGGAACTAGAACTTACCTTCTCCTGGTTTCTCGGCCAGCGCCTTTAACCACTCCAGCAAGCTGACTCAGAGAGGGCTTTGTTCCGCCCTTAGCGGCCAGGTTGAGTAGGATCTCACGGGAACCGCCTCTGAGAAGAGCATTTGTTTTTTTTTCCCTTGGCGTTTTTCCTCGACGAGTAATCCTTCTGCTCTTTTCCAAGCAGTGTGTATAAATCAATCTAGAGCTGGCGGCTTTCCAGCACTTAAGGCTTGAAACAGCTCTTGGGAAAGTCTCATAAAAAAAATTCTTGCAGGTGTTTCGCAGCTTCTCACGTCCCTCCCCCCGTTGTGCCTCGGTGGCCAAGGTTGTCCACGGGGCCTGTGGCTCAGCACCGCTCAGCCCGTTCGGAGTTGCCGAAGCGCGAGATTTTTGCGGCGAAGCTTTGGTGGAGGGCGGGATCCCGACCTGAGGCCGAAAAAGCAGCTTGTGGCTTTTCAGGAGGGGGGGGGGCGTCCTTGTTTAGCCCTTGTTTGGGGGTTGCGAAGACATTTCTGAACCGTTGAGAGTGAAAGAGAGAAGGAAGAGAGAAAGAAGGGAGAGAGAGAGAGAGAGAGAGAAAAAGGGAGAAAGAAAAGGAGAAAGAGAGAAAGAAAAAGGGACAGAAAACAAAGAAGGAAAAAGAAAGAAAAAGAAGGAAGAGAAAGAGGGAGAAAAAACAGAAAAAGAAAGAAAGAAGAGAAAAAGAAAAAAGGAGAAAGAAAAAGAAGGAAAAAGAGAAATAGAAAAAGCGAAAGTAAAAGAAGGGAGAGAAAAAGAAAGAAAGAGAGAAAGAAAGAAAGAGCAAGAGAGAGAGAGAAAAAAAAGAAAGATTTTAAGCCTTTTGGCCCTGTCCTTTCGCCTTGCTGGGGTCCCCCTTCAAGCTGAGGTCACGGCTGGGGAGGGGGCGGCAGTCTTTCTGTGGAGCTCAGGATTCGAATCGCAATGTTAACAACCTTTACAATCATACAAGCCACCCAGTGTGACCTGACGTGTGAGCTGGGCAGCGAAAGGTGGGAAGTCCTCGCTTTGCAACCCTCGGTTTAATGACTGAAGTTCCAACGGCCCGGATCAAAGAGGCTTATTTTTATTTTATTTATTTTAATTCCATTTATATCCCGCCCTTCTTCTCCGAAGACTCAGGGCGGCTTACAAGCTTAGCAGTAGCCTTCATTCTTATGTATATGCCTGCTTATTAGGGCTTTCACACACACACACCCAAGCGGCATTATTACAAAGTCAGCTTAATTGCCCCCAACAATCTGGGTCCTCATTTTACCTACCTGGGAAGGATGGAAGGCTGAGTCAACCTTGAGCCTGGTGGGACTCGAACCTGCGCTAATTGCAGGCAGCTGGTGTTACTTAAGGAGGCATTAGCCCACTGCTCCACCAAGGCTCTTTTATGACCATTCCTCACACTTAGCGACCCTTGCGGCGTCCCCGTGGTCACGCGATCGAAATTCAGATCTTTGGCAACTGAGTCATAGTTAATGACGGCTGCAGTGTCCCAAGGCTCCTGTGATCCGCTTTTTGCGACCCTCGGGAAAGCCAAGTCAGCGAGGGGAGTCGGATTCACTTAACAACTGTGTTACTAATTTGAACAACTGTAACTTTTAAAGTAACACCCCCACCCCCACCCACCCACCCCAGAAAGGTCTGTTGTAACTTCAAACGGTGGCTAAAGAACCGGGTAAATCAAGGACTACTGGTAGGCATAGAGGAGCAGTGCCGCACAGTGGTTAGAATGTAGTACTGCAGGCCACTTCTGCTGACTTTCAGCTGCCGTCAGTTCGATTCTCACCGGCTCAAGGTTGACTCAGTCTTCCGTCCTTCCGTGGTCGGTAAAATGAGGACTCAAGATTGTTGGGGGTAAAGAGGCTGATTCTGCAAACCGCTTAGAAAGGGCTCTAAAGCACTATAAAGCGGTATATAAGTCTTAAGTTCTATTGTTATTGCTTGCTTCTTTCCTTCTCTCCCTTCCTTCCTTCCTTCCTTCCTTCCTTCCTTCCTTCCTTCCTTCCTTCCTTCCTTCCTTCCTTCCTTCCTTCCTTCCTTCCTTCCGTCTTTCCTTGCCAGGGTGGAGCAGCGGTTATAACGCAGTATTGCAGGCTGGCTCTGCTTACAGCCAGCAGTTCGATCCTGACCGGCTCAAGGTTGACTCAGCCTTCCGTCCTTCCGAGGTCGGTAAAATGAGGACCCAGAGTGTTGGGGGCCATAGACTGACTTTGTAAACCGCTTAGAGAGGGCTGTAAAGCAGTATAAAAATCTAATTGCTATTGCTTGCCTCCGTCCTTTCCTTCTTTCTCTCCTTCCTTCCTTCCTTCCTTCCTTCCTTCCTTCCTTCCTTCCTTCCTTCCTTCCTTCCTTCCTTCCTTCCTTCCTTCCTTCCTTCCTTCCTTCCTTCCTGTCATGTTGGCACAATGGTTAGAACGCAGTATTCCAGCCCCCCCCAAACAATCTGTAAACCGCTTAAAAGAGGGCTGTAAAACACTGCAAAGCGGTATATAAGTCCAAATGTTACTACTATTTTCTCCTTCTGTTTTCTTTTAACAACAGCCTTGTGAGGTAGGCTGAGCTGAGCAAGGGCAATTGAGCTTCTGCAGTTGGGGGTGGACCAAGACCTGCCCCTCCTCCCCTCGCCCCCCCACCCGACTTCCTCTTCCCCTCCCAGCCAATCACCTCCAGCCTCTCTCGATTTCTTGCAGGCATTTTCGCCATGCCCCATCATACCAAAATGTCCTATCCCGAAGTCCCGCAGAAGCACGCCTTGCCTCTCACGCTGATCTGCGACAACATTCGGGATCCGGGGAATTTGGGCACCATCCTGAGGTCAGCGGCGGGAGCCGGCTGCTGCAACGTGCTGCTTGTCAAAGGTGGGGAAGGGTTTCTGGGCACGGTGGAGGAGAAGCGGGCTGGATTCGATCTCGGCTCTTCCTCCACGGGGTGGGAAGGGGAAAATCGGCAGAGTCGGGGTGGGGGCGGGGATGGATCTCCTGTAGCAAAGTCAGGACTCTGCTGGGCAATTTTAGGGACGCTCTGCTGATCCCCTTGCAAAGGAGAGGAGGGTTTTTCTTTTTTGAGCCCAGCCTGAGTGTGGATATTGAGCCGTAAGATTTTTCATAGCGCCTCAGTTTGAAAGGGGTCGAAAGAGGCTTTTACATTGGTATGACTTCCTTGAGAAAGAGCTCTGTCGGCTTTAAGACGGGTGGACTTCAACTCCCAGAATTCCCCAGCACCATTTGTTAAGACGGGTGGGCATCAATTCCCAGAATTTCCCACCCATCATGCTTTAAGACAGGTGGACTTCAACTCCCAGAATTCCCCAGCCACGATGCTTGAAGATGGATTGGTTTCCACTCCCACAATTCCCCAGGCAGCATGCTTTAAGATGGGTGGACTTCCACTCCCAGAATTCCCCAGCCAACATCCATTAAGACGGGTGGACTTCCACTCCCAGAATTCCCCAGCTAACGTTCGTTAAGACGGGTGGACTTCCACTCCCAGAATTCCCCAGCCAACATTCATTAAGACGGGTGGACTTCCACTCCCAGAATTCCCCAGCCAACATTCATTAAGACGGGTGGACTTCCACTCCCAGAATTCCCCAGCCAACGTTCATTAAGACGGGTGGACTTCCACTCCCAGAATTCCCCAGCCAACGTTCATTAAGACGGGTGGACTTCCACTCCCAGAATTCCCCAGCCAACGTTCGTTAAGACGGGTGGACTTCCACTCCCAGAATTCCCCAGCCAACCTTCGTTAAGACGGGTGGACTTCCACTCCCAGAATTCCCCAGCCAACGTTCGTTAAGACGGGTGGACTTCCACTCCCAGAATTCCCCAGCCAACCTTCGTTAAGACGGGTGGACTTCCACTCCCAGAATTCCCCAGCCAACATCCATTAAGACGGGTGGACTTCCACTCCCAGAATTCCCCAGCCAACATTCATTAAGACGGGTGGACTTCCACTCCCAGAATTCCCCAGCCAACATCCATTAAGACGGGTGGACTTCCACTCCCAGAATTCCCCAGCCAACATCCATTAAGACGGGTGGACTTCCACTCCCAGAATTCCCCAGCCAACCTTCGTTAAGACGGGTGGACTTCCACTCCCAGAATTCCCCAGCCAACATCCATTAAGACGGGTGGACTTCCACTCCCAGAATTCCCCAGCCAACATTCATTAAGACGGGTGGACTTCCACTCCCAGAATTCCCCAGCCAACATCCATTAAGACGGGTGGACTTCCACTCCCAGAATTCCCCAGCCAACATCCATTAAGACGGGTGGACTTCCACTCCCAGAATTCCCCAGCCAACATCCATTAAGACGGGTGGACTTCCACTCCCAGAATTCCCCAGCCAGCCCGCTTTAAGAGGGGGGGAGGAAACCCCGGAACTGACTGAGGAATCCTGGGAGTTGAAGTCCGCCCATCTTACAGTCGCCCGTATGGAGAAACGTTGCTGCAACCTTCGCCTTTTTTCTCTCCTCCGGCAGGCTGCGTGGATGCCTGGGAACCCAAAGTCCTTCGGGCCGGGATGGGCGCCCACTTCCGCGTCCCCATCGTCTCCAACCTGGAGTGGGAGCTTGTGCCCAATTACCTGCCCAGCCAAAGCCCCATCCACGTGGCCGAGAGCTGCCACGAGGGACCCCAAGGAGAGGCTGAGGGAGCTTCAGCACCCCAGGCTGCCCGCAGGGGCTCCCCATCAAAGGGGAGACGGCAGACGGAGGAGGAGGAGGAGGAGGAGGAGGAAGAGTGGAACGTGCTGCAAGTCCAGCCTTATTACAAGCCGTGGATGGTGGATGCCTCCGTCGCCCTCGTGGTGGGCGGGGAGACCCACGGGGTGAGCCCCGAAGCCAAACAGCTGGCGCGGAGGAGCGGCGGGAGGCAGCTGGCCATCCCGGTGGTCCCCGGCGTGGAGAGTTTGAATTCGGCCATGGCTGCCGGCGTCCTTCTCTTCGAGGCCAAGCGACAGTTGCTGGTCAAAGAAGGCGGGGCTTCCCGGCTGGAGTTCCAACTGTGAGGACTAGCATCCTGAATCTTTGCTGCTTTTTTTTTTTTAATTTGGAAAGACAAGGTCTCTCTGAGCGGTCTCCATTTCAGGGCCTGCTGCTCTGCGGCTTCTTGCGTCGGGGAAGAGGCAAAAAAGTCAAGATGGAGACGGCAGTTAGGTGACCGAACGCTGATTCCCCTCTTTTATGTGTGCGAGGCTTTGATCGGGCAAAGATCAAAGAGGGGCCGCTTGACTTTTTGATACACACACACACACACACTGTACAAATCCCCCCCAATCAATGGGACGGTTTTTTGGCGGCCCGGCGTGGGCACCTGTGGGTCAGGATTTGCACACCTTTTCTTGCCAAATTCAAGAAAGGATCGGGTGAGGTTTCCTCATGCAGCTAGTCCTCAACGACCGTCACTGAGTCACAGTTTTGGTTACAAGTCATGACAGGCAGAGTGCATTGGGTGAAAGGGGCTGCAGCTCATGGAAGGATTTTATTTTCCATAAAATGTTTTGAGTCCAAAAAGCGCCTCCCAGATTCTTCCTACATGTTGCGGCCATCGACCGACACCTCGTGACACCCGACAATGTAATAAACATTCGGCAACAACCCACCATCTACCTTGATTTCCTTCCGTGGTTAAAAGGTGCAAAGAAATTTAGCAGGTCGGGAGAAAGGCCAGCCTCCTGGATGAGTTAACTGTACTCATTTCAGAATAACGGAGCTGGAAGGGACCTGGGAGGTCATCTAGTCCAACCCCCTGCTCAGGCAGGAGACCCTCTACCATTCCGGACAAGGGGCTGCCCAGTCTCTTCTTGAAAACCTCCAGTGATGGAGCGCCCACGATTCCTGGTGGCAAGCATTTCCACGGATTGCAGGCAGTCCTCAACTTACCACCACAATGAAACCCAACGTTTCTGTTGTCAAGAGAGACATTTGTTAAAGGAATTTTGCCCCAGTTAACGACTTTTCTTGCCACAGTTGTTAAGTGAATCATTGCAGCTGTTAAGTTAATAACAAGGTTAAGTGAATTTTAAACATTTATACATAGCTATCCATCTCTCATCTATCATAATGATAATAACCATAATGATAATAATAATAATAAAGTTGGAAGGGACCTTGGAGGTCATCTAGTCCAACCCCCTGCTCAGGCAGGAAACCCTATACAATTTCAGACAAATGGCTGTCCAATCTCTTCTTAAAAACTTCTAATGTTGTAGCATCCACAACTTCTGGAGGCAGGTTGTTAATAATAATAATAATAATAATAATAATAATAATAATAATAATAATAATAATAATAATAATAATAATAATAATTAATAATAATAAAGTTGGAAGGGACCTTGGAGGTCATCTAGTGCAACCCCCTGCTCAGGCAGGAAACCCTACCATTTCAGACAAATGGCTGTCCAGTCTCTTCTTAAAAACTTCCAGTGTTGGAGCATTCACCGCTTCTGGAGGCAAGGAGTTCCACTGGTTAATTGTTCTCACTGTCAGGAAGTTTCTCCTTAGTTCCAGGTTGCTTCTCTCCTTGATGAGTTTCCATCCGTTGCTTCTTGTCCTGCCTTCAGGCGCTTTGGAGAATAGATGGACCGCGCCCCCCCCTCTTCATTTCCTAAGGCAGGGGTCTTCAAACTTGGCCCTTTTATGACTTGTGGACTTCAACTCCCAGAAGTCCTCTGCCAGTGTGCCTGGCTGAGGAATTCTGGGACTTGAAGTCCAGAAGTCATAAAAGGGCCAAGTTTGAAGACCCCTGTCCTAAGGCGTATGCTAAAAGTTCTGTATCTGCGAGTGTCTGTCATTGATAACCAAACGGAAGTTTATTTCCCAAACTGCCCTTGTAACAATGCACAGCAGTCAACGTTTTTCAGGGCAATAATAATAATAATAATAATAATAATAATAATAATAATAATAATAATAATAATAATAATAATAATAATAATTATATAATAATAATAATATAATAATAATAATAATAATAATAATAATAATAATAATAATAATTGTGAGTTAGAACAAAAAGCTTTTTTTTCCCCCTCCCAGCTTACGACAGAAAGACCATGAGAAGCCCTGCAAAGGAAAGGGCGGTTTTCAGTACAAGGAAAAATGTTTTTTTTTTAAAAAAATAAAATAAAAGGGATCCTGCCACTCCTGAACAAACACAGCCAAATTTGGGAGTAAAGCAGCAAGCGAGGCTGGCGGGGGGGGGGGGGTGTTTGGCAAGGGATCAGAGGGAAGAAGTGATGTCACCCTGTAAGTTTTCACAGGGCCGGTGAATTCTGCGCAGCACAATGTACATTTTTTTTTCCTGCGAGAAAAACATCCAAAAAGGGAGAAAAACCGGGCTAGTTTGCTTTTGCCAGCTCAGCGGCCTGAACCAACTTTTGTTGCTTTTCCAAACAAAAGCAAGGGATGTAAATTAAATAAAAAGAAATTACTGTAGAAAATGTGAACTGGTGAGGGGGAAAAAAAAAATCCTTGGCTGCCAGCTTCTGAAATTTAGTCTAGAGAAAAGGAAGGACCAGGGGCAACATGACAGCAGTGCTCCAATATTTGAGGGGTTGCCACAAAGAAGAGGACGGGGGTACGGTGGGGTTCCATCCATTCTCCAAAGCCCCTGAAGGCAGGACAAGAAGCAAGATCAAGGAGAGAAGCAACCTGGAACTAAGGAGGAATTTCCTGACAGAACAATTAACCGGTGGAACCACCTGCCTCCAGAAGCCGTGAATGCTCCAACACTGGAAGTTTTTAAGAAGAGACTGGACAGCCATTTGTCTGAAATGATGATGATATAACAACAATACTAACAATAACAACAGTATTAATAAATAGAAGGGACGTTGGGGGTCATCTAGTCCAACCCACTGCACAGGCAGGAAACCCTATCCCATTTCAGACAAATGGCTGTCCAGTCTCTTCTTAAAAACTTCCAGTGTTGGAGCATTCACAGCTTCTGGAGGCAGGTTGTTCCACTGGTTGATTGTTCTGTCAGGAAATTTCTCCTTAGTTCCAGGTTGCTTCTCTCCTTGATTAGTTTCCATCTGTTGCTTCTTGTCCTGCCTTCAGGAGCTCTGGAAAATAGCTTGACTCCCTCTTCTTTGGGGCAGCCCCTGAGATATTGGAAGACTGCTATCATGTCCCCCCTCGTCCTTCTCTTCATTAAACTAGACAGACCCAATTCCAGCAACCGTTCCTTATACGTTTTAGCCTCCAGTTCCCTGATCATCTCTGTTGCTCTTCTCTGCACTCTTTCCAGAGTCTCAACATCTTTTTGACGTTGTGGTGACCAAAACAGGATGCAGTATTCCAAGTATGGCCTTAACAAGGCCTTGTAAAGTGGTATCAACGCTTCACGTGATCTTGATTCTCTCCCTCTGTTAATGCAGCCTAGCACTGTGTTGGCTTTTTTGGCAGCTGCAGCACACTGCTGCCTCCTATTTAATGGATGGTCCACTAGGACTCCGAGATCCCTCTCACAGTTACTGCTATTGAGCAAGGTACCCCCTATACTATACCTGTACATTTGGCTTTTCTTGCCTAAATGTAGAACTTTACTTTTTTCATCATTGAATTTCATTTTGCCCAGTGTTCAAGTCTGTCCAGATCCTCCTGTATCTTAAGCCTATCTTCTGGAGTATTGGCTATTCCTGCCAGCTTGGTGTCGTCTGCAAATTTGATGAGTTCCCCATCTATCCCCTCATCCAAATTGTTGATGAAGATGTTGAAGAGCACTGGGGACACCCCACTACACACTACCATAAGGTTTCCTGCCTGAGCAGGGGGTTGGACTAGATGACCTCCAAGGTCTCTTCCAACTTTACTACTACTACCACTACTACTACTACTACTACTATTATTATTATATTATACCACATACATCCAGATGTTGAAGCTATCATAAATACGAGCTCGTTCCCAAACACCCACATTTTTCATCACATGGCTGTATGGATTAAATTACACATCTTTTGTTAAAAAAAATTGGGGGGGGAAACTGCAATTTTATCAGAGGAAGCCTTTTGTTTCTATGCATCCCTTTCAATCCGTGAAATCGTTTCAGTGTTGTTGTTGTTGTTTAACTTCCAAGCCTTGCATACAGATTTTACAGATTTTATCTCTAGAAAGTTTTAAGAAAAAAAACAAAACTTGGAAGACAACACAGCTGGTCAAGATCAAAGGCCCAAGACCAACCTAGATTTTCGTCAAGCCATCTTTAACAGTCATTTTGGGCTTAAAAGAAGACGCCGGGAAACCACAAAAGGCTTTTTATTTCCCAGTCCGTTTTCTCCCGAGTTAATTAAGGTGGAGCGTCTCTCTGAATCTTGTGAATTGCTTCTTCCTTGGTTTCTCTCCCCACCTGGGCTGAGTGGCCATTTGCAAGATGAGCGAGCGACAGACACCATTTCCTCTCCCTTGTTGGTGTCGTATCTGTTTTCCCTTTTTGGACTCGGAATCATATTTCTCAAAAACTTCACACTCTTGACTTTCCTTTGCCGGTTTTGGAAATGAGGGCGGAGAGCTACTCCTTACCAGCAGGTGGCGATGTCTCCACTGTATGGAGTGCTCGATGAGACAAGCCACCCACAGCCCTCTGGTTTCTCCCTATCTATCATCTGTCTCTCTGTCTAATTCAGGGGTAGGCCACTTTGGCTCTTTTATGACTCGTGGACTTCAACTCCCAGAATTCGTGAGCCAGCCCATGCTGAGGAGAAATGTAGAGGTTTCCATGCTGAGCCATGCCGGCTCAGGAATTCTGGGAGTTGAAGTCCACAAGTCATAAAAGAGCCATGGTTGCCTACCCCTGCCCTAGGCCTAGGCTGCTTTATGACTCGTGGACTTCAACTCCCAGAATTCCTGAGCCGGGATGGCTCAGCATGGAAACCTCTACATTTCTCCTCAGCATGGGCTGGCTCAGGAATTCTGGGAATTGAAGTCCACAAGTCATAAAAGAGCCATGGTTGCCTACCCCTGCCCTAGGCCTAGGCTGCTTTATGACTCGTGGACTTCAACTCCCAGAATTCCTGAGCCAGCCACGCTGAGGGAAAAGGGAGAGGTTTCCATGCTGAGCCATGCTGGCTCAGGAATTCTGGGAATTGAAGTCCATGAGTCATAAACGAGCCAAGGTTGCCTACCCCTGGTCTATATCTATGTCTGTCATCTATCCATCCATATCTATATTCTCTCTGTCTATATCTATCATCTATGTATATGTGTCATCTATCATCTATCCATCCATATTTATATTATTTATATCATATCAACAGTTTTAATCTATTGGACAGCCCCGGAATTGGTGTACAGAATGTGGAAACTAATTTACATAAATGTTTCAGTTTTATTTACTGAAGTTCTTATATTAGTCACTTGAAGGCCTTTGAAACATGAAACGTAGCTAGAGGTTGTGCTCTCCTAATAGTGCTAAATACAATTCTTATTGCCCCTTACAGTTTTCCATATTAACAAGATGAATGAAAAAGAGGCAGTCATTCTATCTATCATCTATCCATCCATATCTGTATTTATTATCTCTATCTGTATCATCTGTCATCTATCCAGCCATATCTATCTTTATCATCTATCCATCCATATCTGTATTTATCTGTCTACCATCCATATCTATATCATCTATCTTATTCTGTCTATCCATCTTCCATCTTTCTTTCATCCATCCATCATCTCATCTGTCTATCCATCTCTTTCATCTTTGTCTTTCATCTATCATCTCTAATCTGTATCCATCTCTTCCATCTTTTTCATCCATCCATCTATCTATCTATCTATCTATCTATCTATCTATCTATCTATCTATCTATCTATCTATCTATCTATCTATCTATCTATCATCTCTATCATCTATCTATCTATCTATCTATCTATCTATCTATCTATCTATCTATCTATCTACCTATCTACCTATCTACCTATCTACCTATCTATCTATCTATCTATCATCTATCTATCTATCTATCTATCTATCTATCTATCTATCTATCTATCTATCTATCTATCTATCTATCTATCTATCTATCTATCATCTATCCATCCTCCTGGATTGTCTTATCAATTATCTGTCTATCTATCTATCTCTATTCATCTATCCATCCATATATTGTCTATATCATCTATCTATATCTGCCATCTATCATCTATCCACCCATATCTATATTTTATCATCTATCATGTTTTCTATCATCTATCCATTCATATCTATATTTATTATTTATTTATTTATTTATTTATTTGATTTATATACCGCCCTTCTCCTGAAGGACTCAGGGCGGTGTACAGGGCAATAAAAATAAGAATACAGGTTACAAGATTTAAAGTTAAATGATTCTGCCCAATGTTGTAGGTTAGTTAAAATAATGTTAGAACCCAAACCCATCAGGCCAGGCCAGCTTGTTCGAATAGATAAGTTTTTAGATCACGCCGGAAGGAGCGAAGGTCGGGGGCCATCCGGAGTTCAGCCGGTAAGCGGTTCCAAAGGATTGGTGCACCCACCGAGAATGCTCTCCCCCTGGGGGTCACCAGCCGACATTCTCTGACCGGTGGCACCCTGAGGAGGCCCTCTCTGTGGGAACGTACAGGACGGAGGGAAGTTGACGCCGGCAGTAGGTGCTCCCGTAGGTAATCCGGACCCATGCCATGTAGGGCTTTGTATGTCATCACCAGCACCTTGAATTTCACCCGGAAGGCAACTGGAAGCCAGTGCAGCTCACGGAGCAGAGGTGTAATATGGGAGTATCGGGAGACCCCCAAAAGAACTCGTGCGGCTGCATTCTGTACCAGCTGAAGCTTCTGAGTGGTTCTCAAGGGCAGCCCCATGTAAAGAGCATTGCAGTAGTCTAGACGAGAGGTCACAAGTGCATGGGTGACTGTACGCAAGGCATCCAGGTCCAGATAGTGTCGCAACTGGCACACCAGACGAACCTGGGCGAAGGCCCCTCTAGTCACAGCTCCTATATGATCTTCTAAGGAGAGCTGTGAATCTAAGAGGACACCCAAATTGCGAGCCTTATCTACGGGGGGTAATAACTCACCCCCAATATTAAGAGATGGAATAATCTGAATTTCCTGACATGCCGGTATGTACAGCCATTCAGTCTTGTCCGGGTTGAGTTGAAGCCTGTTCCTCCCCATCCAGACCCGGACCGCTTCCAGGCAACGGGACATCACGTCAAGGGCATCACTGGGGTGGTTTGGGATGCATATCTATATTATCATCTATCATCCATCCATACATCTCTATTTATGCACAGCTGCCCATCTCTATCATATACCTAGCTAGATCCATCTCTGTCAACTAATATCTCAACCAGCCATCTCTGTCCATCTCTATTTATACATAACTATCCATCATTTCCCTCTCTCACATCTGTCATTTTTCATCTATCTATAGAGATAGTGTGAGAAATGGTCACAATTTACTTTTTCCAATGAGGTATCTTTGAACACTCACTAAACAAATGGTTGTTGAGCCGAGGACTACGTGTGCCACAGTTCAAGCATTGTTGGTAAAAACGCTTATATTCTTCCCATCGTCTGCACACAAATACACCCAGCCAAGAAGAGAAATTGGGTTTTCTGATGGGCATTGGTGAGTTTTGCCCCATTCTACAACCTTTCTTGCCACGGTTGTTAAGTGAATCACTGCAGTTGTTAAGTGAGTCACACAGTGGTTAACTGAATCTGGCTTCCCTCTTGACTTTGTTTGTCAGAAGGTCGCAAAAGGGGATCACGTTACACCCCCGGGACACGGGCAACTGTCATAAATATGAACCAGTTGCCAAGTGTCCGAATTTTCATCACGTGACCACAGGGATGCTGCAACGGTCGTAAGTGTGAAAAACTGTCATCAGTTCCCTTTTTTTCAGTGTGCCATTGTGACTTCGCTCACTAACCGAACCGTTGTAAGTCAAAGTGTAGCTGTAACTGCCTTGAAATTATCCCATGTTAAGCTGCGCAGCAGTCAAACATCTGCATTGATCAGAGGAAATGTATTGAGACATTTTATATTACAACAACAACAATAAGTTGGAAGGGACCTTGGAGATCATCTCGTCCAACCCTCTACTCAGGCAGAAAACCCTATCCCATTTCAGACAAATGGCTGTCTAGTCTCTTCTTAAAAAACTTTCAGCATTCACAGGTTCTGAAGGTAAGTCGTTCCACTGGTTAATTGTTCTCGCTGTCAGGAAATTCCTCCTTAGTTCCGGGTTGCTTCTCTCCTTGGTTAGTTTCCATCCGTCGCTTCTTGTCCTGCTTGTATCACGTCATAAAATGTTTTACGACTTACGTTAGAAAATATTTTATAAAATTGGCTAATTTTCAATTTCATGGGCGTCCGTCCTAGATTTTTGAATGCATTCTGTTAGGGAATCCATTTGCCACGTCGTGGTTCAAAACCTGTTGCCATACAGTGCACTGTTTCGCATAGTTAAAGGTTTGTTGTTGTTGTTAGTTGCGAAGTCGTGTCCGACCCATCGCGACCCTATGGACAACGTTCCTCCAGGCCTTCCTGTCCTCCACCATCTTCTGGAGTCCATTTAAGCTCACGCCTCCTGCTTCAGTGACTCCATCCAGCCACCTCATTCTCTGTCGTCCCCTTCTTCTCTTGCCCTCCACCTTTCCCAGCATTAGGCTCTTCTCCAGTGAGTCCTTCCTTCTCATTAGGTGGCCAAAGGATTTGAGTTTCAGCTTCAGGATCTGGCCTTCTAAAGAGCAGTCGGGGTTGATCTCCTCTAGGACCGACCGGTTTGATCGCCTGGCAGTCCAAGGGACTCGCAGGAGTCTTCTCCAGCACCATAGTTCAAAGGCTTCAATTCTTTGGCGCTCAGCCTTTCTTATGGTCCAGCTTTCACTGCCATACATTGCAACTGGGAAGACCATAGCCTTGACTACACGCACTATACATTAAAGGTTACACACCGACAAACAAGACCTTGTGGTGTTATAGATTAGAATACAAATCAACAAAGCATGCATCCAACTCCAGTGGCCTCAACGCCTCTAAAAGAAGGCAAAGGACCGGCTGTCAGCAAGGAGTATAAATCCTTTCATTCCCCACCATCCGGTCAGAACTGAAGAAGCTTCTTGGATGAGAAGCGAAACGTCTTCAAAGGAAAAACAAGAAAGTCCAGTTGCCTCTTGAAAAAGCACCTTTGGGATCTCCAGTGCTCGTTTAAACTGACCGTCTTAAATGCTGGTTGAGCTTCATCAATAATAATAATAATAATAATAATAATAATAATAATAATAATAATAATAATAATAATAATAATAATATAACAACAACAAAACAACAACAACAACAAACAACAACAACAACAACAACAACAATAATAATAATAATAATAATAATAATAATAATAATAATAATAATAATAATAATAATATCTGTAATACCATCAAACATCCACATCTGCCTATCCCAGGTCCTTGGTAAGGACTCAACAGGTAGACAAAAATGCCAAATCCAGTCTGAATATCTGGCTGACTGTGCGATGATCAATAATAATAATAATAATAATACCACAATAACAATAAAGTTGGAAGGGACCTTGGAGGTCATCTATTCTGACCGCCTGCTGAGGCAGGAAACCCTATCCCATTTCAGACAAACGGCTGTCCAGTCTCTTCTTAAAGACTTCCAGTGTTGGAGCATTCACCGCTACTGGAGGCAGGTTGTTCCACTGGTTAGTTGTTCTGTCAGGAAGTTTCTCCTTAGTTCTAGGTTGCTTCTCTCCTTGATCAGTTTCCATCCTTGTCCTGCCTTCAGCTGCTTTGGAGAATAGCTTGACTCCCTCTTCTTTGGGGCAGCCCCTGAGATACTGGAAGACTGCTATCATGTCACCCCTTGTCCTTCTCTTCATTACACTACTAGACCAGACATGTCAAACACAAGGCCCGGGGGCCGGATCCGGCCCGCGAAGTGGTTTCATGCGGCCCACGAAGCCATCCTGGAAACAGGGAGGGAACGGCCCCCACTGCCTTGGCCCTGGCCCAGAGACCCTCCTTCTGTCAGAGACCCCCAGATCTGTCCCACTCCTGCCCAGGCCCCCATAGGCACCCTTGATGCCAACGATGTAGAGCTGGCCACGCCCACCCAGTAGGCCACACCCACTCTAGCCATGCCCACCCAGTAGGCCACGCCCACCCGGCCCCCTGAGGGCAACCGCAATGCTGATGCCACCCTCAATGAAATTGAATTTGACACACCTGTACTAGACAGACCCAATTCCAGCAACTGTTCTTCATATGTTTTAGCCTCCAGTCCCCTGATCATCTTTGTGACTGTTCAAAGTTGCAACAGCACTGAGAAAAAGGACTTGCGACAGCTTTTCACACTTAATGACCATCTCACCATCCCCACGGTCACGTTATCAAAATTCAGACACTTGGCAACCGGTTCGTATTTATAACGGTTGCAGCCTCCTGGGGTCATAGGATCCCCTTTTGTGATCTACTGAACAAGCAAAGCCAACGGGGAGGCCCAATTCACTTAAGAACCGTGCTCCTAACTCAACAACGCAGCGATTCACTTAACGTCCGTGGCGAGAAAGGTCGTAAAATGGGGCAAAACTCAACTTCACAACCGTCTCACTTAGCAACAGAAATTTTGGGGCCAACGACTGGCCTGTAATTCTGTAATTCGAGGACGCCCTGTCATTCTGTTTTGGGAAGCTACGTCTTGGAACTTGAAAATGGCATTTTAAAATGAAGAAGGCAGCCAAGGCAGACCTCTGGAGCAACTTACAGCGTATTACAGAGTTTATTAGAACAGTTTTTATTACAAAGATCCAATCACCATGTACAGTTTTTACAACTTCCACTTAGCCAGAAGAGGGGAAGACGATGCGTTTAATTCCAATTTCCCCAAATCGAAAAGCAGCAGAGTCTGTGCTAGAATTTTATCTACAATAACAACTGGTCTACCAAGATGGGGAACAGAGGCAAAAAAAAAAGAAAGAAAAAAAAGAGACATTTGGATTCAAAGAAAGGGAGAGAAAGAGAGAGAAATATCTAAAAACCATCCTGGATGTTAATTTTTGGGTGGTGTTTCCCCCTTGCTTGGCGCTCTCTGTCTGCGTTGGGACTACAGTTCCCAGAATCCTTAGCAGTTGGAATGTTCAGGGATGTTCCATAGCACCTTCTGGCTTAAAAAAAGCGTTTTTAATTCATTGCTATAGTTATTACAGTTAATGGCTTAGGGTGGTTAAGACTGCAACATTCAGAAATAACTCTGGGGGTTTCCCCCCCATGAGTTTTATTTTTGTTTTTTTTGGGGGGGGGGGGAAGGCAGGCCCAAGTTCAAGGAACTCACCGAAGTGATGAAATTTTATCGTTGTTAGAAACCTTTTGGCGTAGTTTGGATACAAGGGCACGATTGAAACAGGCAGAGCCCCCTGCAAAGTCAGCTCGACCATCTTCCGGAATTTCCCCCACAGCTTTTCTTACAATCTCCCACAGTGGGGTGGGGTGGGGAATTTGGCGCAAGACACGATGACATCTTTGTGCAAATGACACAATCTGCCTCGTTTTTGTCTTGGGAGATTCTGGCACGGTGCCCAGTCCTTTCTGAGTTTCGGGAATCGCCTCCTATAGCTAACGGGTCCAAAAGACCAAGTCCTCCCCACTGAACAGGTTCCGCTCTTTCTGTTAGCTAGAGGATTCTGGCTCTCCCCTCTGTCTCCCAAGAAGCATTC
This sequence comes from Vipera berus, assembly GCF_964194415.1. Taxonomy (NCBI): domain Eukaryota; kingdom Metazoa; phylum Chordata; class Lepidosauria; order Squamata; family Viperidae; genus Vipera; species Vipera berus. The sequence continues at coordinate 358,189,926 of NC_138202.1, forward strand.
ACAAGGAACACAGCGCCATTAGCCAAGCGGCTGCCTTTAGCATGTCTGAATCCAGGCTCCGGAATCGGTTTTGGATTCTGCAACTCGAGCAAAACTTGGGAGACCAGGTTGAGTGAACCAGGATTCAGCGTTTCGGGGGAACCCAATCCATTGACTGACTGAATTGGGACCTGAATCAGGACCTCCTGCCCCCCCCCCCCAGCAAACAGAAGAGGCTACATTTTGCAATAAACTGCAGTGTTTCTCAACCTTAGCAATTTGAAGATTGGGAGACTTCAACTCCCAGAATTCCACACCAAGCACGCTTGAAGATGGGTGAACTTCAACTCCCAGAATCCCCCCAGCCAGCCATGCTTTAAGATGGGTGGACTTCCTCTCCCAGAATTCCCCAGCCAGCACGTTTTAGATGGGTGAACTTCAACTCCCAGAATCCCCCAGCCAGCATGTTTTAAGATGGGTGGACTTCCACTCCCAGAATTCCCCAGCCAGCCATGCTTTAAGATGGGTGGACTTCAACTCCCAGAATCCCCCAGCCAGCAGGCTTGAAGATGGGTGGACTTCCACTCCCAGAATTCCCCAGCCAGCCATGCTTTAAGATGGGTGGGCTTCCTCTCCCAGAATTCCCCAGCTAGCATGTTTTAAGATGGGTGAACTTCAACTCCCAGAATCCCCCACCCAGCATGTTTTAAGATGGGTGGACTTCCACTCCCAGAATCCGCCAGACAGCCATGCTTTAAGATGGGTGGACTTCAACTCCCAGAATCCCCCAGCCACCATTTTTGAAGATGGATGATGGCCTTCAAGCTGCTACCGCTGAGAAACACCACAATCCGGATATAGTGAGAACAGCTTCTCCTTCCTCGGCTTAGTTTGCTGTAATATCCTTGGCTTTAGCCGTCTTTAAACCATCATTTCGATGGGCCGACTCGCTTGCCCCTTTCTGCGCTTGGTGGAAGAAATGAAAAGGGATTCATTCCCTCGCTAAAAGCGGGCAAGGGGGCTGCGGAGAGGAAAAGGCCGCAGCGCCGAACTCGCTGGGGGCTCCGGAACGTCATTTCTGAATCCATCCCAGCTATGAAGACCACTTGCCACCAGAAGTTTAAGCATCTCCTTCCTGCCCCGTCTGGATGGCCTCAGGGTACCCCATCTCCCTTCCCCCTCCCTCCCTCCCTATGTCAAATCTTCCCCTCCCGGAAGACCCCACCCCACCCCACCCTCCCACACACCCCCTTGCTTGCAAAGAGTCACCTGGAAAGCGTTTAGACAAGAGACATCATCTGGGTTAAAACAAGGCACCACAAGGAAATGACGGTCGGCCCACACCGAAGGGGTGGTGGTAGACCGACCCAGCCACTTTTAAATAGGGTCTAAGACAGGGGTCTCCTACCTGGGCAACTTGAAGACTTGGGGACTTCAACTCCCAGAATTCCTCAGCCAGCTATGCTGGCTGAGGAATTCTGGGAGTTGAAGTCCCCAAGTCTTCAAGTTGCCCAGGGGTGGCTGAGGAATTCTGGGAGTTGAAGTCCTCAAGTCTTCAAGTTGCCCAGGTTGGAGATCCCTGGTCTAACAGGTGGGGAAGGGGTGACAAATGAAAACACCCCCCCCCACCCCCAAATCCCTGCCTCAGCTCTGGCTTTAAATAGGCTCAGGTTTCAGTTTATCGGCCAGAAAGTCATTCACGAAAGTTTCCACAATCGGTGGCGTGATCTCTTCAACATCCATGACGTATTTGGCCCGGGCAGACATGTCCAAGATGGTGAGGAGGGGGGCGGCTTCGGGCAGGTTGGTATAATCCCGAAGAGAGTCGGTCATGTCATCCTGGATATTGGGGGGGGGAGAGGGGTGGGGGGAGGACAGACAAGGAAAAAGACACAAAAAGAGAGAATAAATCTCATTAAAGTTGGTTTGTATCATTACAAGCCATGATATCACCTGCCTTGAGACGGTATAGGGTCTAATGCTTGAGCAGGGGGCTGGACTAGAAGACCTCCAGGGTCCCTTTCCAGCTCCATTCCATTCTAAATATCAGCAGCAAACATCAAGTTGCAACTCAGGTTTATTGCTCCAGGTTAAACAGCGAGTCCTCGACTTACGACCACAGTGCAGCCCCAAATTTCTGTTGCTAAACGGAAGTGGAGCTTCGCCCCATCTGACGAGCTTTCTGGCCACGGCTGTTGAAGTGAATCGCCGCAGTCGTTAAACGAGGAACACGGTCAGAAAGTGAATCTGGCTTGTTCCCCATTGCCAGCAGGTCGCAAAAGGGGATCACGTGACCCACCCACCCCCTCAGGACACTGCAACCGTCATAAATACGAGTCGGTCGCCAAGCCTCTGAATTTTCGATCACGTGACTACAGGAATGCTGCAACGGCCGTTAAGTGTGAAAAAACAGTTGTAAGTCACTTTTTTTACAGTTCTATTGTAAATTTGAAGAGTCACGAAATGAACTGTTGTAAGTTGAGGACTATAACCGTTCAGTGACCAGGAGAAGTTACACCAGCACTGAAGAAAGTGACCTACGACCGTTTTTTCACACTTACGACCGTCACACCATCAAAATTCAGAGGCTTGGCAACTGACTTGTATTTGTGACGGCTGCAGTGTCTTGGGGGGGGGGATGTTCACGTGATCCCCTTTTGCGACCTTCTGACAAGCAAAGTCAATGGGGCTGGGGAGCCCAATTCAGATGGTATTTTTTCTACCCCAAAGCCAGTTTATTTTCTTTTTGCAGAAGTCTGCAAAACATCTTGACACTATTGAATGGGAGATAAAACTCGTACATATATGATGGGGTGGCGGGGTTTTTTGTCTGTTTGTTTGTTTACATCAGGGGTCCTCAAACTTGGCCACTTTAAAACTGGTGGACTTCAACTCCCAGAATTCCCCAGGCAGCCATGCTGGCTGGAGAATTCTGGGAGTTGAAGTCCACCAGTCTTAAAGTGGCCAAGTTTGGCTGGCTGGGGAATTCTGGGAGTTGAAGTCTAAAAGTGGCCAAGTTTGGCTGGCTGAGGAATTCTGGGAGTTGAAGTCCACAAGTCTAAAAGTGGCCAAGTTTGGCTGGCTGAGGAATTCTGGGAGTTGAAGTCTAAAAGTGGCCAAGTTTGGCTGGCTGAGGAATTCTGGGAGTTGAAGTCCACCAGTCTAAAAGTGGCCAAGTTTGGCTGGCTGAGGAATTCTGGGAGTTGACGTCCACCAGTCTTAAAGTGGCCAAGTTTGGCTGGCTGAGGAATTCTGGGAGTTGAAGTCCACCAGTCTAAAAGTGGCCAAGTTTGGCTGGCTGAGGAATTCTGGGAGTAGAAGTCCACCAGTCTTAAAGAGGCCAAGTTGGGCTGGCTGAGGAATTCTGGGAGTTGAAGTCTAAAAGTGGCCAAGTTTGGCTGGCTGAAGAATTCTGGGAGTTGAAGTCCACAAGTCTAAAAGTGGCCAGGTTTGGCTGGCTGAAGAATTCTGGGAGTTGAAGTCCACCAGTCTTAAAGTGGCCAAGTTTGAGGATCCCTGGCTTACGTCCTTGCAACCCCCCCAGCTTAATTTGGTTACGCTCCCTTGCATTTTGGCAGATGGCGCCCGCCAGATGAGGATTCAGTGCTGATTTGGACAGCCCAAAAGTCCACGCAGGCAGAGGACGATGGGGTGAAGGAGTCCACCTTAAAATAGCCGTGTAGGAGACAAAGAACTTTCCTGGGATAAAGCTGGAATCTTCTTGCAGTCTGCAAAGTACTGGGTTTGAATTGCATCATCTCCAGCCACAGGGAAGATTCCCTAACCACATCTAGCGTTCCTTAATTCTGGATTTTCCTCCTTTGCAAGCATTTCTCAATATTGGATTCCCCCTCCCCAAGCTGAAATTCTTTAGCTTTATTATCTTTCTTGGGTGGTGGTGTTTCAAGTCTCATGTCTGTTTCATTCCCGGTCTCCAGTTTGTTCTTTGCTTCTGGAAGACTTGAAGGAAGCACTATTATTCCATACATTTTTTTGGGGGGGGGCATAAAATTAAATCTTTTTCTTTTTTTTTACACTTCTGAATTTTCCCTTCTTTAACAGCACCTCCCGCTCCCCTCAAATTTTATCCCGGAAACTGCAAATTTCAGAGGTAGACTTTGCTGTATGGTGGGTGCATAATTGCATAATTATCTTCAGAGCAGCGTTTCTCGAGCTTAGCAGCTTTAAGATAGGCGAACATTCAGAATTCCCCAGCCAGCATGCAAACTGGGGAATTCTGGGAGCGGAAGTCCACCCCTCTTAAAGCAGGCTGGCTGGGGAATTCTGGGAGTGGAAGTCCACTCATCTCAAAGCAGGCTAGCTGCGGAATTCTGGGAGATGAAGTCCACCCATCTTAAAGCACCCTGGCTCAGAATTCTGGGAGTTGAAGTCCTCCCATCTTCAAGCATCCTGGCTGGAGAATTCTGGGAGATGAAGTCCACCCATCTTCAAGCATCCTGGCTGGAGAATTCTGGGAGTTGAAGTCCTCCCATCTTAAAAGATGCTGGCTGGGGAATTCTGGGAGTGGGAAGGCCACCCCTCTTAAAGCATGCTGGCTGGGGAATTCTGGGAGTGAAAGTCCAGAAATCTTAACATTGATCCAGAATCTGCTATGTATGCTCTGCAGTCCTCTTCCCACATTACGCAACACCCTTGTGAGGTACGGCTACCTTAATCCTTTCCTTCTTGCTTTAAGGCTGGTCACAATATTCTCTCCTTAGCAAGTTGGCATCCACCAAGGAGGGGTCCCTGTTTCCCACCCCTCCCTCCCTGGAACATCCTTTACTATGCCAAGTTCAGACCCGATCAGTGCCAATATTGAGGAAAACCCTTTCAGAACCCATTTCTTTGTCCTGAACTTTTTCCAACTTTGGACACCAGCAAAACGTTTAAATAATTTGGACCAACCCCCCTCCCCGGCTTCCGTTTTAATAGCATCGGTGGCCTTCAATAATTTGATTTTTGTTGGCATCGCTCGCCGCAATCAGCTTTTTTTGGGAGGAAAAATGACCCGCCTAGAATAATTTTGAAGTCAGCAAAAATAAACCTCGCCCCGGCACCGGATGGATATTCTGCATCGGCTTTCTTCTGCGGCTCCCCCCCCCCAGGCTTGCTAGAATTTATGGCTGAATTTATTATCTCTCCCGGCTATTGTGTGGTTCGTTTCGGCCTTGTTTGCCGTCCACCCGCCAGCCTGCCTGCGTCCATCTCGCTTTCCTGCCCTCCGCAAAATGGCGGGTGCAACTCCTGTGAATGCTGAAGACCACAAGAAGGCAGGGCTATTGTCGGAGAGGTGTGTGTGTGTGTGTGTGTGTACGTTTGTCTCAAATTGGCACGCTGTTGTTTCCTCCCCCCCCACTACCCCTCTGCAATGCACCCAAGGACCCGCCCCGCCCCCCCCCCCAGCCTGGAGACCCCAAACGATGCACCAGGGGCTGAACGTGGCATTTTGCGGGCTAAAAAAAAATAAAATAAAATCCAGAAATTAGCACCGCAATTTCCCTCCCTTGGCTGAGAAGAAAAAAAAAACCACGAAACAAAACCCCTGGAATTTGGTGGAAATTTCCCTCCCACCCACCCACCCCGCAAAGGGATTTCTTTACCCCACACTCGAGTAGGGTCATAGTGTCAGTTCGATAGACTCTGTTTGTGTGTGTGTGTGTGTGTGTGTGTGGTTTCTGCAGAGGGGGAAATCCATGCCCCCTTTTGCTCAGTCGCAAACAGGTGTTTTCCCAGCTCCGAAACGGCTTCTTATTAATATTTTTTTTCCCCCGGTTTCATCGCGTCTAGACCCTTGTTGCAAGGACTAACTTACCCAACGGGGGTGGGGATGGGGGTGTTAGAAGAGACAGGGCCCCCCCATCTGTCCCCAGGGTGGCCGCTTCCTCGCGAACCCACCCACCCCACCCACCCTGCCGCAGCCCCCTTCCCCTGGAAGGGCTGGCGGGAAGGGCGAAGCGTGGAGTTTGATGAATGGTTCATTCACAGAGCCGTCAGCCGAGCCGGCAAGCAGATGGCACTGGCGAATGAATGAAAGGTTGTGTTGTAGGGGGCAAGGCCGGCCACGGGGTGGGTTGAAGGAGTGGGGGGGCGGTATGGGGAAGGGGCTGCGGGGAGGGGCGCAGAGGGGTCTTTTGTTTTAGGATTCATTGGGACAACAACGGACACATTCAGCGATCAGCGGAGCAGGCAGGCAGATCCGGGCGGTGGGTGGGGTGTCTCCTGACCTTTTTTTGGGGGGGGGTTAGGGTTAGGGCTGGTGGTCCCGGGGGGGGGGCTGGGAAGGGCTGATGGGCTAAGGTGCCCTTGCTTGAATAAAGGCGGAAGCAACAGAACAGGGGACAGCCCGGCAACCAAACGGAGGTGAACCCACTCTCAAGATAGTCCTCGACTCACAACGGTCCATTTAGCGACCGTTCGAAGTTTACGGCGGCGCTGAAAAAAAAAAAGAGACTGGTGACCCCATTTCAGACTTACAACCGTTGCAGCCTCTTCAGGGTCAGGTGATCAAAGCCTGGGCGCTGGGCAACTGACTCGTATTTATGACGGTGGCTGCGTCCCGGGTGTGTGTGTGTGTGTGTGTGTGTGTGTGTATCACGTGCTCCGCTTTTGCGACCTTCCGACAAGCGAAGTCAGTGGGGGAAAGCCGGATTCATTTTACAACCGGGTGACTAATTTAACAATTGCAGAGATTCACTTAACGGCCGGGGCAGGAAAAGTCATCAAATGGGGCAAAACCCACTTAACAACTGTCTCACTCAGCGAGAGGAATTTGGTCCTCAATTTCGGTCGTAACTCGAGGACGGCCCCTCGTGAAAGATCAGGTGATATGGAGAGACCTGGACTCTAATAAGAGTCGGGCACAACTGAATGGATGACATCATCATCAGAATAAGAGCATTGGGAGGTACCTGGGAGGTCATCTAGTCCAACCCCCTGCTTGAGCAGGAAGGCCTATACCATTTCAGACAAATGGCTGTCCAGTCTCTTCTTGAAAACTTCCAATGTTGGAGCACTCACAGCTTCTGGAGGGAAGCCATTCCCCACTGAGGAAGTGCAATTCCCCACTTAGTGACGTCTTAGGCTAAGTGTTCAGCCCCTCCACCCAGGATGGACAGTGGGGAGGGGTTTCTCTTTTTTTGGCATGAACCGTACTGGGTGAAAACGAGAGATACCGCCCCTCACGCAAAGCAAGACTCAACACGTTGCTAAGTGAGGAATTTGTCAACTGAGTTTCACCCCATTTTACAACATTCCTTGCCACAGTTATCAAGTGAATCACTCTAACACGGTCGTTAAGTGAATCCGGCTTCCCCCACTGACTTTGCTGGTCAGGAGGTCACGCTGCAACTGTCATAAATACGAGCCAGTTGCCAAGCCTCCGAATTGTCATCACATGATCATGCGGGATGCTGCAACGGCCGTTAAGTGGGAAAAATGGTCATTAAGTCGCTTTTTTCAGTGCCATTGTAAATTTGAACAGTCGCTAAATGAAATGTCGTAAGCCGGGGTCTACTGTACCTGTATGACAAGGGTCTTCAAACTCGGCCCTTTTATGACTCGTGGACTTCAACTCCCAGAATTCCTGAGCCAGCATGGTTCAGCATGGAAACCTCTCCATTTCTCCTCAGCGTGGCTGGCTCAGGAATTCTGGGAGTTGAAGTCCACAAGTCATAAAAGGGCCGAGTTTGAAGACCCCTTGCTGTATGATCTTGCTTCTTCTGTACTACAATGGGAGGTCAGGGTTCTTCCGTGGAATTCTGGGTATTGTAGTTCTCCCTGGAACTCCCTTGGCTGGGCCTGCAATTCTCTACATTCCCGCCAAAACATTAACTTCATCTCCCAGCATTCCCTAGGCCAGGATTTCTCCTCTTGGATGGCTTAAAGAAAGGTGGACTTCAACTCCCAGAATTCTTCAGCCAGCATCCCTCAGTCATCTTTAACGTCATCAAGGTTCAGAAAAATTGGTCTAGATACAGGTAGTCCTCGACCTACGACCACAACTGAGCCGAAAATTTCCATTGCTAAGAGAGACAGCCGCTAAGTGAGTTTTGCCCCATTTGATGCCACAGTTGTTAAGAGAATCACTTCACTCGTTAAAGTAGTGACAAGGGAATCTGACTTCCGTTGACTTTGCTTGTCAGAAGGTCACAAAAGGAGATCTTGTGACACTGCGACCGTCATAAATATGAGCCAGCTGCCGTACGTCTGAATTTTGATCACATGACCACGGGGATGCTGCAATGGTCGTAAGTGTGAAGAACTTTTTTCAGTGCCGTTGTAACTTTGAACGGTCACTAAAGAAATACAGGCAGTCCTTGAATTAAAAAAGCTTGCTTAGTGACCATTCAGAGTTACCACAGCACTGGAAAAAGTGACTTACGACCGTTTTTCACACTTACGACCGCTGAAGCATCTCCCTGGTCAGATGTTCAAAATTGGGACGCTTGGCAACTGACTCGTATTTACGACGGTTGCAGTGTCCCAGGGTCACGTGATCCCCTTTGGCGACGTTCTGACAAGCAAAGTCAATGAGGGAGCAAGATTCACTTAACGACCGGGTTATTAATTGAACACCTTCGGTGATTCACGTAAGGAATGTGGCAAGAAAAGTCGTAATATGGGGCAAAATACAAATTTCCCACTTAGCAACCCAAGTTTTAGGCTCAAGTTGTGGTCGTACTTGGAGGACTACCTGGAGTGTGGCTGTCGCTGAGGCTCCTGGGAAAGAGTCCCAGGTTGTGGAAACTGGGCTAAGGCAGGCCGATGGGTCTAGAAGCCTGCCTGAAGCACCGCTGCCCGTAAACCACGAATGTCTGCTTGTTTGACCCTTCTTCTCCTTACCTCTCCAGCCACGAAAAACAGCAGCGGGATCTCTTCATCTTTGGCTTTATATTGGGCGATGATCTTCTCGGCGATGGGCTGGATCAGCTGCTTGGCTGCTTCGGATTCTCCATCATCGTCAGAATCTGAAACACGGGCATACCGAAGAAGGAATGAGGATCATGTCCCCAAAGGGGGTTTAGACAGAAAAAGGAGGGAGAGAGGGGGGGGGATAGGGAAGGGAAAGAGAGACGGAGGAGGAGAGAGACAGACGGGGTAGGGAAGGAAAGAGGGCCGGAGGGAGAGAGAGAGAAAGAAAGAAAGAGGGAGGGAGGGAGGGAGGGAGGGAGGGAGAGAGAGAGAGAGAGAGAGAGAGAGAGAGAGAGAGAGAGAGAGATGGGATAGGCAAGGGAAAGAAAGAGAAGGAGGGAAAGAGAGAGGGACTGAGGAAGGTAGAGAAAGAATGAGATGGGGTAGGAAAGGGATAGATAGAGGGAAGGAGAGGAAGAGAGATGGGAGAGAAGGAAAGAGAGGGACAGGGAGGGAGGGAGGAAGATGGGGGCAGGAAAAAGAAAGAGAGAGAGAAGGGAAGAGAGCGGGAGAGAGAGAGACGGGGTAGGGAAGGAAAAAGAGGGAGGGAGGGAGGAAGATGGGGTAGAGAAGGGAGAGAGAGAGGGGGAGAGAGAGAGATGGGGGTAGGAAAGGGAAAGAGGGAGGGAGGAGAAGAGAGACGAGGTAGGGAAGGAAAAAGAGGGAGTGATGGAGGGAGTGAGATAGGGTAGGAAAGGGATAGATAGAGGGAAGGAGAGGGAGAGACGGGAGAGAAGGAAAGAGAGGGACGGAGGGAGGGAGGAAGATGGCAGGAAAGGGAGAGAGAGGGGAAGAGAGCGGGAGAGAGACGGGTAGGGAAGAAAAAAGGGAGTGAGTGAGTGAGATGGGGTAGGGAAGGGATAGAGAGAGAGAGGGAAGGAGAGGGAGGGAGACGGGAGGGAAGGAAAGAGAGAAGGACAGAGGGAGAGACAGAGAGATGGGGTAGGAAAGGGAAAGAGGGAGGGAGAAGAGAGAGAGCAGGAGGGAGAGAGACGGGGTAGGGAAGGAAAAAGAGGGAGTGAGGGAGATAGGGTAGGGAAGGGAAAGAGGGAGGGAGGGAAGGAGGGACAGAGAAGGAGAGAGAAAGAGGGGGATAGGGAAGGGAAAGAGAGAGAGGGACAGGGAGGGAGGGAGGGAAAGAGGGACAGACGTGGTAGGGAAGGAAAAAGAAGGAGGGAGGGAGTGAATGAGAGAGGGTAGGGAAGGGAAAGAGAGGGAGGGAGGGAAGGAGGGAGAGGGAGGGAGGGAGAGAGAAAAAGAGAGAGGGGGAGATAGGGAAGGGAAAGAGAGAGAGGGACGGAGGGAGGGAGGGAGAGAGGAAGAGAAAGAAAGAGCAGAGCACAAGGTGTAGAGGGTTTTTCTATAAACACCTTACAAATACTCCTCGAGTTGTGACCATCACGGAGCCTGGCAATTATGGTCGTAAAGTGGGCCGCCATGTGACTGGATCCATTTTTATGGCTTTTTTTTTTGCATTCGTTCGTAAAGCGAACGCTGCGGTTGTTAAGTGAATCCACTGTTCGTTATATCAGTCAGTTTGGGCAGGGAACTGGAAGTATAAACGCCGGCTTCCGGGGGGAAAAAGTTGTTAAGTTGCGGTCCTATGACGGTGGGGCGAGTTACAAAACCCTCAAAACCTGGTCACGTGACCACAGGGGTGGAAGGTGACGAGCAGTGCTTTTTTTTGTAAAAGAAAAAGGTGCCGGAACTCACAACCCGCCTTGCCTACCCTACAAGTTTCCATCCAAAAAAGGTGCCGGAACTCCGTTCTGAGCGTTCTATGAGAAAAAAAGCCCTGGTGACGACAAACCTTCAAATCTGAGTTGTAACTCTCACGGGGGTGGGTGGTGGGTGGGAGGGAGGGTCCACCGGAGCTTTGAACTGTTGCTAAGCGACTGGTTATAAGTTGAGTACTACTTGCAGCAGAGCTTCCACTTAATTTTAGGGTGACTGCAGAAACTGGCAGGCAGGACACACGTTTCAAGTTTCTAGTCCTCATTCTTTACGAGCTGTCTCTTTTCTGCTTCTGCTTGCATTCCTAGATTTTTTTGGGTGGGGCTTTTGTTCTCTTCATTTATTTTAAGCATTTCTCTCCATATTTTCCTCCTCCTCCTCCTCCATTCCACAACCCCCCCTCCCTTCTAGCACTGATGAAGTTACCTAGTTCGGTCATTGAAATGTCTGCCAACCAAACTTAGAGAGCACTAAAGATCCCACGGTCTTCCTCTTCTTCCTCCTCCTCCCCCTTCCCCTCCTCTTCCACCCCCCCCCCCAGGATGCTGCAACAGTTGTTAAGTGTGAAAAACGGTCGTAAGTCACTTTTTTTTTTTGAATGCCTTTGTAACTCTGAACAGTCCCTGAATCAGGGGTGCTCAAACTGGGCCACTTTTAAGACTTGTGGACTTCAACTCCCAGAATTCCCTAGCCGGTTGGCTGGGGAATTCTGGGAGTTGAAGTCCACAAGTCTTAAAGTGGCCAAATTTGAGTACCCCTGGCACTAGCCGGTGAAAAGTCTGGGCAGATCAGCAAAATCTCATCAGGGGGTGGGGGTCGTGAATTTGGGGCGTATCTGGGGGGAGGGGTTTGTGGGGAAGGGTGGGGGAGCAAGAAGACTCCGTCTGCACACACACCCCCTCCCCAAAAGGGGCAACCTGGCCCGGTGTTAATTAAACCCAGAAGAGAATCTGGGGAGGACAAAACTTGAAATTCCTCCCAGCTTCTTTCTCGGTTTGCGTTCAGCAAGGAAACATTATTAATGGGATTAATCCAGTCCCCCTCCCACTCCTAGAGACCCCCCCCAAATCCCCTTGGCTCAGCTCCAGCTGTGGTTTTTTTTGGGGGGGGGCTGACCTCTGCTGGATCTCCCACCAAGAGGGGGCAAATATCAACGGGGTGAAACCGATTAACAAAGCCCCCCCCCCCGCCACCCCCCCATGCAACGGTCTGCAGAGGAACAGACAGGCTGGAGGGATGAAGGCCCCCCCAGCCCCCCCCGCCTCAAAAAGTCCCATTTGCAATCGAGGGTGTGGGGAGGGGTGGAAAAGAGGGGAGACGGGGGGGGGTCTTTGCTGCTAAGATTCTTCACCTGAACACAAAAAAGGGATGAAATTAGGGGCAGGACAAAGCGCAGAGCCTGATGCAAGGGGGAAAAAGGCCACAGCAGGATTGTATTCGTTTATTTTATTTTATTTATTTTATTTTATTTTATTATTATTTTATTTTTTTATTTTATTTTATTATTTATTTTAATATTTGTTTTAATATTTTATTTTAATATTTGTTTTAATATTTTATTTTTATTTTAGCTTATTTTAATTTTATTATTTTTATTTATTTAATTTTATTATTTTACGTTTTATTTTATTTCGTTATTTGATATATTTTATTTTATTTTTATTTTATTATTTTATTTTTTTACTCCTATTTCATTCTATTCCACTCGATGCTTTTTGTTATTTTATTTTATTATTTATTTTATTTCAATATTTGTTTTAATATTTTATTTTAATATTTGTTTTAATATTTTATTATTTTATTTTAGCTTTTTATTTTTATTTTATTATTTATTTTATTTATTTAATTTTATTATTTTACGTTTTATTTTATTTCGTTATTTGATATATTTTATTTTATTTTTATTTGACTTTATTTTATTATTTTATTTTTTTTTACTCCTATTTCATTCTATTCCACTCGATGCTTTTTGTTATTTTATTTACTTTTATTTTATTTTGCTTTACCTTTATCTTATTTTTATCTTTTTATTTTATTTTTATTCTATTCTATTTTTACGTTTTTGCATTATTTTTACTTTGTTTTCTTTCTTCTCATTTTTTACTGGATTATTTGATTTTTTTTTACTTTACTTTCTCTTTATTATGTTACTTGATCTTATGGTTTTATTTTATTTTATTTTTTTATTTTTTCCTTTGCAAAGCAACGGGGTCCCTGGGTTCACATCTCTGGGTTCTCCTGGATGTTCACATCTGCCCCATCAGATGCCATCGTTTTTTGACAGCAGGGCAAAAATAAAATAAAGAAAAATAGAATGATGCATTTCCACCCCAATGCGGCAAAAAAAATCTCTGGACCAGTTTGAAGGTCTTGCGCTAAATACGCCGAATTTATGGCCCTTTGGCCAGACACAAAAGAGAGACGCAACCACACACACGGCTAGACTAGCCCATCCTCTTTCCCAGAGTTATCCATCACTGGTGAGGCAGCTCCCCCCACCCCCACCCCCCAATTAAACCCACCCAATTTGGGCCACATGGAAATCCACCCCACCCGAAAGCCAGAGAAATGTGCTCCTTGTTCGAATCCTCCTCCCTTGTTAAAACAGGCAGCCGGGATGGGTGTAGTAGGCAGTGCTTTTTTTGTAAAAAGAAAACGGTGCCGGAATTCAACCCGCCTGGCCTAGCTTACAAGGTTCCATCCCAAAAAGGTGCCGGATCGCCGTTCTGAGCGTTCTATGAGGAAAAAAAGCCCTGGGTGTAGGGAAGGCTTGATGGAGAGCAAAGAGGATGAGGAGGGAATATTTATTTATTTATTTATTTATTTATTTAGATTTATATACCGCCCTTTCCCGAAGGACTCAGGGCGGTTTACAGGATATTTAAAAGAAAATCAATACAAAAGTTAAAAACAAATTAAAAAAGATTAAATGAGACCCTGAGAAAAATTAAAAACCCAGTTAAAATTAAAAATTAAAAAATTAGGTTATGAATTGTGTGTTTTTTTTCGGGGGGGGGGGGGGGAGAAAAGGAGAAACAACTCCCCCCCCCAAGACAGGGGGGAAAAAAAATCAGGCTAAACCTGGAATTCAAAATGGCCTCCTTCCTTTTTCTTCCTTCTTTTGCTTTCTCTCCTTTTCCTCTCCTTGTCTTTCCTTCCATTTCTCTCTTCCTTTCCTTTCCTACATTTTCTTTTATTTTCTCCTTTCCTTTGTGCCTCTCTTTTCTTCATCCTAACTTCCCTTCTTTCTTTCTTTCTCTCCTTCCTTCCTTCCTCTGCTTTTCTCCACTTCTATTCCCTTCCTTCCCTCTCTTTCTCTCATTTTTTTCCATCTCGTATTCCTTGTTCTTTTTTCCCCCCCGCCGCCTTTGCTTTCTTTCAGGCTTCTCCTTCCTGCCAACCTTCTTCCTCTCTCCTTCCTATTCTCATTTCCCATTTCCTTTTTCCTCCCTCTCTCCTGTCTTCCTTTCCTCCTCCCTCGTCTCTCTCCCTTTCTTTTACCTTCCTTCCTTCCTTCCCTCTCCTTTCCTGCCTTCCCCATCTCCTCCATCCTGCCTTCCTTAGCCTTCTCTTTCCTTCCTTTCTCCATTCTTTCCTCCTTCTTCCCTCCCTCACTTTCCTTCTCCTCCTTTCCCCTTAGCTTCTTCCCTTCTTCCCATTTTTCTTTCCTTTCCTTTCCCTCCTTTCCCTTCTCTTTCTCCCTTCCCTTCCTTCCTCTCTCTCTCCCCCTCCCCCTTCTGTCTCCTTCCTTCCTTCCTTCCTTCCTCTCTCCCTCCCTCCCTCCTTCCCTTCCTTCCTTCCTCTCTCCCTCCCTCCCTCCCTCCTTCCCTTCCTTCCTCCCTTCCTTCCTCCCTCCCTCCCTTCCTTCCTTCCTCCCTCCTTCCCTTCCTTCCTTCCTTCCTTCCTCTCTCCCTCCCTCCCTCCTTTCCTTCCTTCCTTCCTCCCTCCCTCCCTCCCTGCCTCCCTCCCTCCTTTCCTTCCTCCCTTCCTTCCTTCCTTCCTTCCTTCCTTCCTTCCTTCCTTCCTTCCTCCCTTCCTTCCTCCCTTCCTTCCTCCCTTCCTCCCTCCCTCCCTCCTGAGAAGCAACTTACAGCTCCACTGACCAAATAGCTTCCATTTTGCAAATTTCTATTTCTGTTCTGAACACATCTGTATGTGGGTCCCACTGGGTTGTTATTAAAAACCGTCAAACAGAAAATAACGAAAACCCAGAAAAAGCAAAATCGCCCCAAGGACTGGAATTGCAGGCGCTAAAAAAAGTGTCGGGCTTAAAATGGGGCGGGGGTGGGGGGGTGGGGAACAAGACCCCCCCCAAAATCTTTCTCTCGGTCCCCCCCCCATACTCCCTGCAGTCTTTCCATCTCGCCTGTGTGCACGAAGGCAGGAGACTGAACTGGGGACAGCGACATGTAAGACCTTGGAATCTGCTTTGTGTCGTAAATGTCCTATAAATCAAGCTGTGTGTGTGCAACCCATGTGTCAATAAAGGCATGCCCACGACAGCCCACCCTCTGTGGCTCTCCCACCTCACTGACTCTCGGAGGATAATTCAGCCAGGGCATACATCACAGGCAGTCCTCGACTTGTAACCGTTCCATTTAGTGACCATTCAAAGTTACAATGGCCCTGAAAAAAGGGACTCCTTTTCGCCCTTTTTCACACTTATGATCGTTGCCCCATCCCCATGGTCAGGTCTTCCAAAATTCAAAAGCTTAGCAGCTGACTCATATTTAAGACAGGTCGCAGTGTCCCTGCCTGAGCAGGGGGTTGGACTAGAAGACCTCCAAGGTCCCTTCCAGCTGTATTATTCTATTCTATTCTAGTCTATTCTAGTCTAGTCTAGTGTAGTCTAAATAAAGATTCTATTCTATTCTATTCTAATTCTATTCTACTCTATTCTTAATAAAGATTTCTATTCTATTCTATTCTAAATATTCTATTCTAAAGGTAAAGGTAAAGGTTCCCCCGCACATGCGTGCTAGTCGTTTCCGACTCTAGGGGCCGGTGCTCATCTCCGTTTCAAAGCCGAAGAGCCAGCGCTTGTCCGAGGATGATTCCGTGGTCATGTGGCCGGCATGACTAGACGCCAAAGGCGCACGGAACGCTGTTACCTTTCCACCGTAGTGGTCCCTATTTTTCTACTTGCATTTTTACTTGCTTTCGAACTGCTAGGTTGGCAGAAGCTGGGACGAGTAACAGGCGCTCACTCTGTTACGCGGCACTCGGGATTCGACCCGCCAAACTGCCGACCTTCTGATCCACAAGCTCAGCGTCCTAACCCACTGAGCCACCGCGTCCCTGTTATTCTATTCTACTCTATTCTTAATAAAGATTTCTATTCTATTCTATTCTAAATATTCTATTCTGTTCTGTTCTATTCTATTCTCTATATTCATTCTATTCTCTATTCTATTCTATTCTCTATTCCATTCCATTCCATTCTAATTCTAATTCTAATTCTATTCTACTCTCCTCTATTCCCTGTTCTATTTATTTCTATTTCTATCCCAGGGTCGTGTGATTGCCTTTTGTGACCTTCTGACAAGCAAAGTCAGTGGGGGGAAGCCGGATGGACTTCACAGCCCGGCGACTCGCTTAACAATCGCAGGGATTCCCTCAACAACCAGGGCGAGAGAAGTCATGACTCACTTAACAAATGTCTCGCTTAGTAACAGAAATTTGGTGGGTCAATTGTGGTCGTAAGTCGAGGACTATCCTCAACTTCCAGGTCAGCCCCCTCCCGCTCCCCCCCCAACGGCTCTCCGTTTAACCAACTGTAGGAAAACACCAAGGATCCTTCAGCCGGTGCCCAAATCGCACACCAGACAACTCGAGGCCGGCACACCGACACGGGCGCAAAAGTCACGCTCTTCTAACAACGACCGCCGATTCCGAGCTTTGAGCACGGCGGGTCTGTTCTGACCCCTTCAAACAAGCTTAGTTTCGGGGAGGCGATTGGAGGAACATGCAGATTAAGGCTTAAAAGCACACACACAAAAAAGAGAATTAATTACGGCACAATTGCGCTTCTAACCAGCCACCCCCTGCGTTTTTCCCCTCATAAAACCCGGGAAGGGGGGGGAAGGAAAGGAAAGAGAGGGGCTTAAACTGCATGTGCTGTTTAAGGACGGATGAAAGGAGCTGGCTGTGCACCCCAGGGGTTTCACAAATACCCCATTCAGACACAGCGGGGCGCGAAGAGAGTTCCTGTGATGGCAGGCCCAGCAACAAATGCAGCATATGGGATTGTGGCGGGCCGAGAGAGGAAAAACACGGCTGCCTTTTTCCCTCCTGAGGGGATCTGAGCATTCCTCGGCAGGAAGGGAGTTCTGCTTAGCGCCGATTCCTACATCCCCACAAGCAGGAATTCTCATTGTAGCAGGGCTGGGTTTTTTCAAAGTCATTAATTTTAAGAGGGGTGGACTTCCACTCCCAGCATTCCCCAGCCGGCATGCTTTAAGAGGGGTGGACTTCCACTTCCCAGAATCCCCCTGCTACCACGCTTTAAGAGGGGGAGACGTCCGCTCCCAGAATCCCCCAGCCAGCATGTTTTAAGGTGGATGGACTTCCACTCCCAGAATTCCCCAGCCAGCATGCTTTAAGAGGGGTGGATTTCCGCTCTCAGAATCCCCCAGCCAGCCTGTTTTAAGAGGGGTGGACATCCGCTCCCAGAATCCCCCAGCCAGCATGCTTTAAGAGGGGTGGATTTCCGCTCTCAGAATCCCCCAGCCAGCCTGCTTTAAGAGGGATGGACTTCCACTCCCAGAATCCCCCAGCCAGCCTGCTTTAAGAGGGGTGGGCTTCCGCTCCCAGAATTCCCCAGCCAGCCTGTTTTAAGAGGGGTGGACATCCGCTCCCAGAATCCCCCAGCCAGCATGCTTTAAGAGGGGTGGATTTCCGCTCTCAGAATCCCCCAGCCAGCCTGCTTTAAGAGGGATGGACTTCCACTCCCAGAATCCCCCAGCCAGCCTGCTTTAAGAGGGGTGGGCTTCCGCTCCCAGAATTCCCCAGCCAGCCTGTTTTAAGAGGGGTGGACATCCGCTCCCAGAATCCCCCAGCCAGCATGCTTTAAGAGGGGTGGGCTTCCACTCCCAGAATTCCCCAGCCAGCATGTTTTGATTGTTTTTTTGCGGTGCATTGTAATTTCGAACGGTCGCTAAGCAAGTCATCATACGCTGAGGATGACATGTAGCATCTGGAGGGAAAAACATATGTTGGGATATGAAGGAAACCACCACTTTAAAACAGGAACTGTTAAAGAAAAAAATATCTCTCTGGGCCGGAGTCAAGCAAAAGAGGGCACAGCACAAAATCATGCAGACCTGGGGCATGTTTGGTTGATCCGGAGTAGAACCAGATTTGCAAATTTGTTCCATATTACGATTCCATAATTTGCAGCGCAATGTTCCAAATTCCATAATCTGCCACAAGGCCTTCACGCAAAACATGTTTTCTTTCGTTGGGCACACCGCGATTTTCTTAACTCTCAGTAGTTAAGAGTACAGATTTAATAAGTCAGTTTCTTAAACAGCAGGAATCTAATTCAACCTCCTCAGATTGTGACATCAACCACCCCCACAAATATCTATTTTGCAATCATGAGGACTAGAAGCTTCATCAGACTTAAGTCCTTTTACAGAAAACTACACATACACCAGGAAACTGTCCCCATAAGTATCTCTTTGCAATCACAAGGACTAGAAACTTCATTAGACTTAAGTACTTTTACAGAAAATTACACTTCCACCAGTAAATTATCCCAAATATCTCTCTGCAATCATGAGGACCGGAAACTTCACCAGATTTAAGTACTTTTGTAGAAAACGACACTTCCGCATTGTCCCCATAAGTATCTTTTTTGCAATGAGGACTAAAATCTTCACCAAACTAACTTAAGTACTTTTACAGAAGACGACACTTCCACCAAGAAATTGTTCCCAGGATTTCTTTGCAATAATGAGGAGTAAAAACTTCATCAGACTTAAGTACTCTTACAGAAAACGACATTCCCACCAGGAAATTGTCCCAAGTAGCTCTTTGCAATCATGAGGACTAGAAACTTTGCCAAACTTAAGTACTTTTACAGAAGACTACGCTTCCACTAAGAAGTTGTCCCCAGAAATATCTTTTTGCCCCCAGAAGTATCTTGTCCCCATTAGTATCTTTTTTGCATTAAGGAGGACTAGAAACTTTACCAAGCGTTAAGTATTTTTACAGAAGACTACACTTCCATAAGGAACGGTCCTCAGGAAGTATCTCTTTTGCAATCATGAGGACTAGAAACTTCACCAAACTTAAGTACTTTTACGGAAGACTACACTTCCACTAAGAAATTGTCCCCATAAATATCTTTTTTCCATTGAGGACTAGACACTTCACCAAACGTTAAGTACTTTTACAGAAGACCACACTTCTACTTAAGAAACTGTCCCCATAAATATCCTTTTTCCATTGAGGACTAGACACTTTACCAAACATTAAGTATTTTTACAGAAGGTAAAGGTAAAAGGTAAAGTTTCCCCCGCACATGCGTGCTAGTCGTTTCCGACTCTAGGGGCCGGTGCTCATCTCCGTTTCAAAGCCGAAGAGCCGGCGCTTGTCCGAGGACGTCTCCGTGGTCACGTGGCCGGCGTGACTAGACGCCAAAGGTGCACGGAACGCTGTTACTTTCCCACCGGAGGGGTCCCTATTTTTCTACTTGCATTTTTTACGTCCACTAAGACATGGTACTCAGGAAGTATCTCTTTTGCAATCCTGAGGACTAGAAGCTTCATCAGACCTAAGCACTTTTGCAGCAAACTACCCTTCTATCCGATTTTTGCTCCCTCCTCGTTTGTTGGCAAAGAGAAACAAATGACAAGCAAAATCCAATTTCGTGGAGGGGGGGGGATGGGGTGGTTTGCATACCTACAAAAAGGACCAGACAAGGACCCTCATTCAGCTGGACAGCGTTGGAGTCGGTTAGCTCCAAGACAGGCTTGGGGTGCCAGGGGAACTCCTGGCATTCAATGTCATTCAGGACCTCGACTCGGCCTTGTCGGGTGATCACGTCTCCCTTAGTGTCCAGGACGATAAGAGTAGGGATACCTGCGATTGGACAAAACGAGAAAGAAACCGAGATAGCAGAGGGTTAAGGAGGAAAGAGAAGTAACCAAATAACAACAACAAGGTTGGAAGGGACCTTAGAGGTCATCTAGTCCAACCCCCTGCTCAGGCCGAGAACCCTATACCATTTCAGACAAATGGCTGTCCAGTCTCTTCTTAAAAAACTTCCAATGTTAGAGCATTCCCAGCTTCATGTCGTAGGTAGGATGTGCTATATTCCACATCGCCCGGCACTTTTAGTCAAACATTGTGCTTAAGTCAAGATATACTATGTCTACAGCATTCCCACAATCTATTAAGAACGTTGTTTGATTCAGAAAAGGAAGACAATTAGTCAGATGAAATCTGATCTTGACAAATTTGGGTCCCTTGTTGAGCTGAGGTCAATAAAGTTCTGTTCCTAAATTCTGATGGGATCAAAGTTTTCTTTTTCTTTTTAAAATCTGCATTAATTTTTCAAACTTGGGATAATGATCATTTAGAGCAGGGGTCTTCAAACTCGGCCCTTTCATGACTCATGGACTTCAACTCCCAGAATTCCTCAGCCAGGCATGCTAGCTGAGGAATTCTGGGAGTTGAAGTCCATGAGTCATAAAAGGGCCGAGTTTGAAGACCCCTGATTTAGAGGCTGAAGTCCACCCATCTTAAAGCATAGCTATCTGGGGAATTCTGGGAGTGGAAGTCCACCTATCTTAAAGCATGGCTGGCTGGGGAATTCTGGGAGTTGAAGTCCACCCATCTTAAAACATGCTAGCTGGAGAATTCTGGGAGTGGAAGTCCACCCCTATTAAAGCAGGCTGGCTGGGGAATTCTGGGAGTGGAAGTCCATCCCTCTTAAAGCATGCTGGCTAGGGGATTCTGGGAGTAGAAGTCCACCCCTCTTAAAGCATGGCTGGCTGGGGAATTCTGGGAGTGGAAGTCCATCCCTCTTAAAGCATGCTGGCTGGGGGATTCTGGGAGTAGAAGTCCATCCCTCTTAAAGCATGGCTGGCTGGGGAATTCTGGGAGTGGAAGTCCACCCATCTTAAAACATGCTGGCTGGGGGATTCTGGGAGTGGAAGTCCACCCATCTTAAAACATGCTGCCTGGAGGATTCTGGGAGTTAAAGTCCACCCCTCTTAAAGCAGACTCACTGGAGAATTCTGTGCACTGAAGTCCAAATATCTTAAAACTGCTAAGCGTGTTCGCCTGTACAGGTAGTCCTCGTCTTACAACCACAACTGAGGCCAAAATTCCTGTTGCCAAGCAAGCCATTTGTTCAGTGACTTTTGCCCCATCTTACAACTTTTCTTGCCACCGTTGTTAAGTGAATCCCTGCAGTTGTTAAGTGAGGAACCTGGTTGTTAAGTGAATCTGGCTTCCCCGTTGACTTTGCTTGTCAGACGGTCGCAAAAGGGGATCACA